>NC_059361.1:19335000-19497500 GCF_019703515.2 Myxocyprinus asiaticus
GCTCTCTCTCCTGCCTATAGCCATCACAGACACTGTGGAAAAATCTAAATCTAAATGCTGAGGTCGAGCAGCTATGCGCTTTTCCAGAAAATACAGCAGCGTTCCTGCGGGTGTATTCATTCTGATTAGCACTTTAATTGAATTCAGTCTGAGTTCACATGTTGATATACTGCAGTCAATCCAAAAATATTTGGTGCAGTATTGTTTTTTTAGATTACAATACAATGGAGACTCGTTTTTCATTTCCTAGTTGCATACTACTTCAAGTTTGCGAACTATAGGCCTGGGCATCCTGAAAATGGAAATGTCCTCATTAATCATGTTTCATTTCAGAGTAGAAAGGCTTTATATCAAATGTGCGTCAATTATACCATTCATGTCCTAAAATTAATCTTGTATAATGAAATAATATAATTAAATAATGAATGAGATGTAGAAGTGATATTTCTTTGTGTTACATTTTTTACAGTTTGCCCACGTTGTTCAAAACCTGTGGGAATTTCTTTCTTTCGTAGACCACACTAAGTGTACAATGAAAGCAGTGTTGGTTAAGTACTTAAAAATAGTAATCCACTACAAATGACTAATTATTTCTCTAAAAATTTTAATCAGATTACTTTACTAATTACTTCCTTGAAAAAGTCATCACATTACTAATTACTTTACTTACAGGTTACTTTCTAAAACACTTTTCCACTCAACAAATTCAAAATAATGTCTATATTTCTTTCTTGCTCATTGTTACACACAAGTCATACACTCAGCACCTCACATTTCTCCTTCACAATGACTCATTATGGTGCTATATTTCATGTATTATACATAAATAACATATTAACAATAAGCATAACCCTATTATGTACTTAAAAGTAATTAAACTATTTAAAAGTCAGTAGCTGTAATCTGATTAAAAGAATTTAAACAGTAACGCATTACACTACTTTTTAACTAAACAGTAATTAGATTACAGCAACTATTTACTTTTTAATTGGATTACACTCAACACTGAATGAAAGTGAATGGTGACCAGGGCTCCAATTACAATTCAATAAGAACCATTACAATAGCCATATGACTTGTGCGCTACTTTTCAGGTCTACTGAAATCATACAGTAGCTTTATTTGAGGAAAAGACTGAAATTTAAGTTGGGAAAGTATGGACTAATTTTATTGTGCTTTCCATCATATCTGTAGCTTGACAGCCCTTGGTCACCATTTACTTTCATAAGAAAAAGTGCAGCATCAATAATCAGTTAACTTCTCCTTTTGTGTTCAATGGAAGACAGGAATCATACATGTTTGGAACAACTGGAGGCTGAGTAAATGAAGACAGAATTTTTCATTTTTGTGTCAACTTCTATTAACTGACTAAAATGACAAAAGTTTCAAAAAAAATTAATTTGCAATTTACAAAGCTAATGAGATGTTTGCTTTCTCTTACCAAAACAGCTGGGGCTCAGCATAATGCCAACAACTCTACATAATAGTTATATAAAAGATAGCGTGTCATAAAGGGGCACATACAGGCAAACACAAGGTCACAGCTTGTTGGGCCATTTCAACAAAGGTGTAAAATGTTAACATTTCCCAAAAATGAATGGGCACACTGTTGCAAAGGCAGCTTGTGAATATATATGGTGTTGTGAATCTGCTTTGCTGAGTAATTGGTGTCAATTGGTGGTGAACTGTTCACAGATAAGAAAAGCCAGAGCTGGTGAAATGCTAATTCTCTGTGATTCATTTTAATTCTGAACACGAATGCCTGTGCCTCTAGCCCCCGCAATACTCTGCACAGCCACACACAGAGATGAAAAAAGAAAAGTTTCAGCATGTTGATAACTGTGTATCTCCCCCTGAGTTAGTAAGGTGCTTCCTACAGTTATCCATAATGATTGTAACATAACTCTTCTGACCTAAAGATAAATGTCTAAATTAGACCAGACTTTAATGAGGATTCCAGTGTTTTCCTCGTAATTAGTTTAGACGGGAGTCATGGAGGAGGGTGCAGCGTTGATGCAGCTGAAAGGACCACTTGGAATCTTGATATTTAGTCCTAAACCACAGCAATAAATCATTTTCTCAATTTGGATTTCAACATGCTTTCAGGTTAAAATATCTTTAAACAAGATCAGTGTAGTTGAGAATGAAAATTGCACAAGATATCAATCCTTGTTTACAGAGAAGAGGCTGTCAATCAATACAAACTTGTAATTAAATTAATTACGTGATATACCTATAAATCAATAAAATGAATCACACATCTACATGTTTGCTGGGAAATGCCCCCAAATAAAGATAAAGCAATATAAATAATACATAATAATCCAAATTAAATAGATAGATAGATAGATAGATAGATAGATAGATAGATAGATAGATATACAGTGGCAAGAAAAAGTATGTGAACCCTTTGAAATTAGCTGGTTTTCTGCATTAATAGGTCAGAAAATAAGATCTAGTCTTCATCAGAGTCACAAGTATAGACAGACATAATGTGCTTAATCTAACAACACACAAACAATTATAATCTTTCATGTCTTTATTGAACACATCCAATTAAACATGTACAGTGCTGTGAGAAAATTAAGTGAACCCTTGCTGGTTTTCTGCATTAATAGGTAATAAAATGTGATCTAGTCTTCATCAGAGTCACAAGTATAGACAAACATAATGTGCTTAAGCTAACAACACACAAATAGTTACAATATTTCATGTCTTTATTGAACACATCCAATTAAACATGTACAATGCTGTGGGAAAAGTAAGTGAACCCTAGAATTTAATAACTGGCCGATCATCCTTTGGCAGCAATAACCTCAACCCAAGGGTGTAAAAAGTACTCAGAAATTATACTTAAGTGAAAGTACGGATACTCAGATAAAAGTCCAAATATCTAGTCAAAAACATACTTGAGTGAAAGTAAAAAAGTATTCACATTTAATTGTACTTAAGTAGTAAAAAAGTAAAAAGTAACTTTTTCCTAGCTAGAATGAAATCAAGTGAGGAGATTATGTCAGAAAGGATGTAGTTAAATTCGATTGGTTTGTTAAGCCATCTTTTTACTGTCTCTGACAACTATCATATTTATCCCTCAGTGACATTTGAAACCTGATCATAGGATCATGTTAAAATTATTACATTTTTGCAAAATGATTTTTATGTGGCCTGTTTTATGTAACACAGCAATTTGCTGGTGGAATGAACACTAGAGGCATTAAAACAACAATTACTTTTATCGCCTTTCACTTAAATCACGGATAAAACGGCAGATTATCAGTTCATAAACATGTACTTTTCGATCTGTTCCCTTACACAATGCTATCTTATGACATATAAACACTTTTACTATAGTGCATGGCTCATTGTAATGTTTGCATTACATAACCAACTACATTTTTATAAAGGACCGGGGATGAGTCTGGAGAGCACGTGAGTTGACACGTGAGACAAAAGTGTCATAGAAGCACCACAAGATGAACTGGTTGCTTCAGAAATGGTGTTTTTCATCTCACATTTGCTTTTTTTGACACTATCGGTTAGGTTTTTAGTTTAAGGTTTGGGGTAGGGAGTAGGGTTGCAACGGTATGAGGTTTTCATGGTACGATAACGTCTCAGAAAATATCACGGTTTCACGGTATACGGTATTACACAATTATTATTACCAGTTACAATGTCCCTTAAAGGAGTGAAAAAGTTTTTTTTTGTTTTTTTTGGTTGAACAAATGCTTTATTATAATTGAAACTTGAAACCATTTTTTTTTTTATTGAAGTATGTGTAAAAAAAAGTCTCCCTTTTGAAAATAAATAAAATAAATAGAATAGAAAGCTAACAGAATTATAATAATAAACCAAATTATAAACATGCTAAGAAAAAAAATAGCATGTAACAATAACATGTTATATAACTAAAGCATGTTAGTTTACATGTCAGCATAACATGTTAAATTAACTACTAAATGAAAAATAACATCAGCTGTGTGAGATTTAAAGTAATGTCCTATGATTATTAACAATTAACATATACTGTAGATGTGCGACAGCGCAGCCAGACTGCTGTTTGTTCATGGTTTTCAAGTACAAGGATATGCATCAAGTGACATTATTTTTGTTGTTGATGTCAACAACACAATCTACAGGAAGTTTTCTCTGCCCCTTTTAAAAATTGAAGAGCATATTTACTTATATGAGCCCATTATTATCTCATTTGTTTCCTAATTTCAAACATAATTCAAACAGAACATACATATTACACAGGAGGAATGGCTCCTCATTACCATGGTCAGTGTAGCTAGTCTTGAATAATAATAATAATAATAATATAAAATTATAGTATTTATGAAAAAATAAATACTAGCTGAAACACATCTTGAAACTTTAACTACAATTGCTACTGTTGATATAAAATGAGGTCTAATAGATTCTACCTTTAGATTATTTCATATGAAACTATAACATTTTGTCAAAATATAACAGTTACTTTTACTCATGTAAAATCATGAAACAATTTTGTAAAGGTGATGTATAATTAAAAAAAAAAATTAGCACATAGCACAGTGTTGCTCTTTTCCTCCTCTGTGCTGTTTGGCATGTCAGGGCTGCCTACTGTTTGATGGGTTTGACTTGACTTCTTCCGTAATGCTTTAAACTAGAAAAGTCTCACTAGAATTTAAATTGGTCACATCAGTTTTTAGGTCTGTGCTCCGCAATATCGAGGGAAGCCCGGATGTTGCAGGCATGCATCAGAGAAAAGAGCAGATCATTAGCACGAGCTGGTTCCGTTACACTCGTGTGAAAGTGCAGATGAGAAGCCTTTAGCTGATTGTGAGATTATCATTATATCTGCCTCAGCAGTCCTAAAATAGGCTATCACTTGGGAGGCCGCCGAAATATATTCAATGGGAGAACCTTGGCATTGTTCTTTCCCTGCTGTCCACGACCCAGTCCGAATAGACCTGCGACCCACCAGTTGAGAAACACTGCTTTAACTCACACAGACACTCACTTATGTCAGACCCCCCCTCGCCTCGCTTCTCTCTGACATTTTCATCTGAGAAGGCACTCACAAATTGTGCCTTCATAAAATTATAATGAAGCTTTGAAGAAAGTTAGTAATGTTGATGGCTTTGTGAAATGTTTTCTGAGGTTTGCTACCAAACCTTGCTGTTGAGCAGATGGATGGATTCAATAAAATTCATAATTAATATTTACTCAGATTCCATTACTTTTATTATCAATATTATTATAATTTTCATTGCTGGTTTTATAGTTATTATTATAATTAATGCTTGCCTAACAACAACAACAATAATAATTCAGCAAATAGGGAGTAGAAATGTATAAATATGATTTAAATATGAAGGCAAGTATAGAAATTAATTACATTTACACATTTAATTACAAAAGTCTTTTGTTTTTATATATAAATTTGCAACATGAATGATCAGTTTTTACTTCATAAATAATCCAATCTGTAGAAGTAGCAGGCGTTTAGAATAAAGTTTAGGACAAAAACCATCAGTGTTTCTTATGTGCTCATAGTTTTGAATGAATACATCACATTAAGTTGGGCTGTCACATATGGTCTATTTGAACAAATATTTCAATGTATCCGAAGATCAAATTTGATCTGAAATTCTGCCTCTGCTGATAGTTGGAACTCCACGCAGCCACCGTGTGACACTCCATTTGAAATAACTGACCTCTGGTCTGTCACCTGTCATTTGTCGGATGCAGTGAAAATGTGGCTTCAGTCCAGTAAGATGAAAGAAAACAATCTGCAAAAATGTAACGAGTACTTTTCAAATTTAAATAAAATTGTAAGGAGTAAAAAGTTAAAAGAAAATATTTGGAAATGTAATTAAGTAAAAGTACAAATATTCCATTTAAATTGCACTCGAGTAAAGTACAATGCTCCAAAATTAATACTGAAGTATAATACTTGAGTATTTTTACTCAATTACTTTACACCCTGCCTCAACCAAGCATTTATGGTAGCAGCAAATTAGACCTTGACAACGTTCAGAAGGAATTTTGGACCATTCTCTCTTACAGCAACCCTGACATTATCCTGTAGGATATCTTGATAAACTTGGGAATTAATTTTTCCCTTGATGATGGCAAGCAGTCCAAGGCACCCAAGCAGCCCCAAATAATGATGCTCCCTCCACCGTACTTCACTGTTAGGATGAAGTTATCAAGTTAGTATGTAGTGACCTTTTTACATTATACATAGTGCTACGTATTCTTCCCAAACAATGAAACCATAGTTTCATCAGTCCACAAATAATTTTTCCAGTAGCGTGGTGGAATGTCAAGGTGGTCTTTGGCAAACTTCAGGCGTGCAGCAATTCACATACTTTTTCTTGCCACTCTATATACAGTATATATTGCATTATTGTGGCAGAGAAATACAGCATTGTTTAGATGATACAAAAAGTGTCTTTAGAAGTTATTTGTTTATATATATATATATATATATATATATATATACATATCATTGAACATAAGCCTACAGTTAACAGCAATCCATTTTTAAATTGAGTTATAACGTTGCGTCTGCTTTATTTTAGATTATATTGTCGGTCTATGTACATGTGAGTCAGATGGATGCTTTGAGAGAGTCTTACTGGTTTTCAGTGTCATAAACGCTGCATTTTTCAGACGCTCCTTCAAATTCCGTTTTCAAGTATATTTAGTATATATAACTATCTTCTTTCTTTCTTCTGTGTCTTTCTTCTACTCTAACTTCTGTACTAATCCAGCTAAGATTAGAATTTATCAGTGCGATACTGTGGATATTGTTGGCTTTTCTATGACAAATTGCTTATGTTCCTCATTTTGTAAGTCATTTTGGATATATGCATCTGCTAAATTAGTTGAAACTGTGAAAATTGTGCATCGAGATCCCTGCATTCTGTTGTGCTAGTCCAGCTTTCAAGCTGTGTGAGCAGCTCTCATTCTGTGGTTGTACTGCTTGCAAGGTTTGTTGAGACATTCAATATTCATGTTTCAATATCTTAAATTTTTGCAGTGCATGCTTCAATATAGCAATAACAATTCTCAGAAACTTTTTTTCTGTATTGATCTGTATAGACAAATTAAGTTGATTTTGAAGTAATCAAGGGAGTGACTAAATTCTTATGTAATTATCACTAATATTTTAGCACTGTGCCCAAAGGCAGGTGTTTGTGTGGTTAGCTGTTTGAGCAGACTGTATTTATATAGGTTTAACACATCAGTGTAAAGGGGTCTTACAGTGGCCTGCTGCTTCTCTGCACGTTCAGCTGCATCATCCAGTTGCTTCTGCAGAGCTACCTGGAGTGACTTCATCTCATCCCTGTGAATGAGACAGAGACAGAGAATGAGGGAACAGTGAACAATCCAATGGCCATTCTATACCTCAGACTCAATTAGCATCTCTTACACGTGTATTTTCGGCACTTTCCACGAATACTGTAAGCATTAATTATTTTAAAAGCATTAGAGGCACAAATTCCATGTTATTTGTAGTGAAAACTATAAGATGTGTCAGATAAATTATCTAACAAAAATTACCCTGTAGGTTAACTTAGCTTTAAACACCTCAAATGTCTTTGTCACATTTTGTGTATAACCCTGTAACAGTATGATGTTCCCTCATAATTCTTTTTTTAACATTACCTGAAATTGCACCAAGCCATAACATCGTTTGGACCCTTAGCATTGTTAGAAAGACAAGTAAAAAATCTAATTCCAGTTTCTCAATTTTCTCCAAAGATTTTGTGTTTACTGAATTAGTCAATACCAACAATTCCCCTCAGTTCCATAAGTTATTGAACAAAAACTTTTTCTTTAATTTGTGAGAAATAGATTTAGATTTATTTGTATTATTTGATAAATCTTTCTACTTAATTTGATGATTGAATTTTTCTAAAGATTAAGTACCTTTTTTCACAGACAAAAAAGAAGAAACAAATTTGCTTTAAGGAATATTCCTGGTTCAATACAAGTTCAATTGATAGCAATTGTGGCATAGTGTTAAAAAATAATTTTGACTGACCCTCCTTTTCTTTAAAATAAAAAGCACAAAGTTACATTGAGGTACTTACACTGGAAGAAAATAGGGCCCATTTTTGGAGGGTTTAAAGCAGGGGACTCAAGTGTGTGGCCCGCAAAGGAATCCAATGTGGCCCATGGGATGATTTGGGGGAAAAAAATACTTAACAACATCCACGTTGATTTTGCCTGTTACATCAATATTATGATCTTTTTAAGCTACAGCAGGGCAGATGAACATTTTAATTTATGGTGTTACATGGATGTTATAACTTGCATCATTGGTGGAATTTCTTTTAAATTACGCACAACATTCAGCTCTAACGGATTTACGCCTATCAATGAATGCCCCTCATGTCTTCAAAACAGTGCCATGACAACCCATCCCACTGTGAAGTTTGTGCAAGTCTCTCGTGGCAATAATGACAACATGGACCCATATAAGGATAAATATTAGAGGTAACTGTTCTATTATTTCCAGAATTATTGGTTTTACTAAGCTGTTTTGTAATTTAAAGTACAAACAGTTTCCTTACGTTAATGTTCGATTTTAGAGGATTTGCTAAAGCTATCTTTTTTTCTGTCAGTATTGTTGCTTGATTCTCTACTACTAATTGATTTAACCTCCGGTTAATGAAATGAAATGAATAAATTCCATTTTATATTACCCCAATAGTAATTAAAACAGCATATAGTTTATTCTGGACTTACAGTGTTTCCTGCTCTGCTGATCTGATTTTCCCCACCGCTGAATCTCCAGCGTCACAACTAAATAAATTACATTTTACCTAAGTTTTGATTTTTCAGTTAGAATGAGACCATGAAAAAATGTCAAAACAGCACAGCTTTCTACTGCGTTGTGTTTGCTGCGCTCAAAACCAATGAATGAATCTTATGAGCTGGTACTTTCAATGAATTTCTCCAAACGACTCTCCAACTCACGAGTTATTGGTTTGAATCAGTCTGACGAATCATTCAGTGAATGAACTCAATGAAACACAACAGTTGAATTGTCTATTATTCATGTACTAAACCACAAGTCTTTGCTCTCTGTCATGCCAAAATGAAACAAGAACAGTTTTGTGTACAGAATTTGTTAAATATTTAATTCAGTCATTACACTTGTTGTTCAAATGATAACATTAAGATAAGATAGATATAATTCTAATACATGATTTTACATACACTACCGGTCAAAAGTTTTAAAACACTTACTCATTCTTTATTATAATTTTTTTTTCACATTTTAGAATAATAGTAAAGTCATCAAAACTATGGAATAACATAAATGGAACTATGGGAATTATGTTGTGACTAAACAAAATCCAAAATAAATCAAAACTGTGTTATATATTAGCATCTTCAAAGTAGTCACCCTTTGCATAGAATTTGCAGACATGTACTCTTGATATTTTCTCAACCAACTTCTTGAGGTATCACCCTGGGATGCTTTTTAAACAGTGTTGAAGGAGTTCCTATCTATGTTGGGCACTTATTGGCTGCTTTTCTTTATTATTTGGTCCAAGTCATCAATTTAAAAAACTTTTTTTTTCTTTATTACATTTTAGTTTTATAATGAAATAAATTAATATGGTGGGACAATTATATTTTTGTCTACAAAACTAATTTCAAACATTTAAGCAAATGCCTTCAGATCAAAAGATTTTTAAGATCATGAGAAACATTTCAGTCAAGTGTTTCAAAACTTTTGACCGGTAGTGTATACTCATGTATTAACAGTTCGGCCCTCACACAGTGATGCTTAGTCCAATCTGGCCCTCGACCTAAAATGAGATTGACACCCCTGGTTTAAAAGCAGAAATGTGAAGCTTATACTTCTATAAAAGCACTTACATTAATTCTTCTGTTAAAACTGTATTATTGAGCTATAAAATTGTTTAAATCATTTTAGGTTTAAGGTTTATGTCATTACGTCCTCATGGCAACAAAGTTGTAAAATGATGTAAGTTTACACAGAAAATGTAAGTTAGCAATTTTATCACATTAAAATTATGTTACCATGCATTTTGTCTGTCTTGTGGCTATACTTTTAAAACAGTTGGCACTTTCACATTCAAACACACACTGCAATTTTCAGTTTAGAGGTCTGTGATGAGGAGGAGGGCGTGGCTGGGCCGTGAAGCCATATGGCAGGTGCTGAATCAGCTGATCAGCGGGAGAGCGAGATAAAGGGGCAGGCGGAGACGCCGGTTCAAGAGAGAGAGACCACGCTGCATGTTGAGTTTGATATTAAACTTTATGTTTACTGTTCAGCCGGTTCCCGCCTCCTCCTTCCCCATCCTTTATCTGATACATTGGTCCCGGTTTTTAGCACCAATGTAACAGATAAAGGACAGGCAAGGAAGAGGGGGGAACTGGCTGAACAGTAAACAAAGTTTAATATCAAATTCAACTTAAAACCAACATAAACATGCAACGCGGCCACGTGCGTCTCTCTCTCTCGAACTTGCGTCTCTGGCCGCACCTTATCTCGCTCTCCCGCTGATCAGCTGATTCAGCACCGGCCACAACCTCCTCCTCATCACACTCTTCCCCCACCCGATTCCGGCCGGGGCGCCACTGGTCTGACTATGTCACCCCCCCCCCCATCTTTGGGGGGGAGACACTGACTTCCGGCCGTTCTGTCATCTGGTGGCCCACCCCGCCTCCTTTGAACCTGGGGGGAGAGTCGAGGGGAGGCGTGGAGAGAGGGAAAGGGCAAGCGGAGACACACAGAGAGAGAGAGGAGAGAGAGAAGAACTTGCTCGCTGGCTCTCGGACGTGCTGTCGCCTGGTCCTCAACTGCTCCTCTGCCCTCTGGTGGACACCAGCTCCCACCTCCCCCGGCGGACAGCAGCAAGTCCTCCAGCTCTCAGCAGCCAGCAGTGACCCCGCTGTCCCCAGGCAGATGGCCACGGCTGTTCCCCTGGTGGATGGCAGCAGCGAGGTCTCCGCGACAGCGCATCCCTTCTCCCTCCCAGGTTTCGGCATCAATATAACAGTATAAGGCCGGGCAAGAAGGAGGCGGGAACCGGCTGAACAGTAAACATAAGCTTTAATGGTAAATTAAAACCAACATAAACAAATGTGCAGCGTGGCCACGTGCGTCTCTCTCTCTCTCTTGAACTGGCATCTCCGGCCGCCCCTTTATCTCGCTCTCATGCCGACCAACTGATTCAGCGCCAGCCGTATGGCTTCACGGCCCGGCCACGCCCTCCTCCTCATCACAGGGTCATATGTGAACATGACCCATTCGAAAATACCGGTAAATTTAGCTCTGGCTATTTCCCAGAATGTAAAGTTGTAACATTACATGAAAAGTAAAGTTTTGATGCCATGTGTGAAAATAGTCGTAAGATTAATGGTTTGAGCACGTACAAGGTCAGGACGTGCTGCATAAGACAGATATGATTTAGCTACTCTGCAGTAAAAAAAAGTCATTAGATTGGACAGATAGTGAAATTATTCCATTTAGTCAGAGGATATAGAAATATTTTATATTTTAGAGCCGACTTCAGAGGAAATCTTGCACTATATGATGCTCCACGACTCAAATCTGTTATACGGTAATCAGTCAATGGAAATGTACCACACGTGATCAAGGGCTGAAAGCATAAAAAAAAATATCCTCTCACCTCGAACTTGCTTTGCAGTCTTGGTTTTTCCACTCAAGACCGCACCTAAATGCGCTTGACCAATTACATTTTAGACGCAACAGAGAAGCAGCAGCATCAATGGCAGCACTCCTGTACATCCATGTATGTTTACATAATGTGTCTCCTATAATGGGGGGGGGGGGGGGGGGTTGGGGTGTTTCCAGGCTAAAAGTGCTTCTTTTCATCTAAGCAGATGAATACATTTGTTGACTGATAAAATAACTAACTACATCTCAGAGTTTAATGGCATTTTGGTGCTGATGTTTGAGTGGTATCAGAAAGACGGAAAGCCAGTGCATGTGTGAATAGAAGATGTGGTACATTTATCAGTAAAGGCAATCCAACAATTTTACTCCATTTTACCAGGTTACAAGTGTGAAAGACACTAATGAGTATTTTAACATTGGTGGAATGGCACCATTCACTTCCATTGTAACTGCCTCACTGTAACCCAGATTTTTACTTTGTTTAAAGGAAAAGAGGGACACCTTGAAATAAATGTTTGTGGTAATCAAAATTATTCAACTAATGCTGTTGATTGGGCTTAACTTCTATTGAACCAATTTCTTTAAAGCTGAAGAGTCTATCTTTTTAAATGTTCAAATAATTTCTTTTATCCCAGGTTATTATGCACAGACAACATGAAAAGCCATTATGCAAAGCCATTCGTAGGTTGATTTCCTCAAAAAGTATGTCTCTTTGGAGCTATAAAAAATACTTGCACTATATGTTTGTTTAATCAATGCCAGACATTGGGAATGTTAGAAAGAGCTGTTTGAAAACAATGTTTATATTTGCAATTCTGTTTAAAGACACTAGTGACAGGCCCTATTTTGTACCCTATTTGTAGAAAGTGCCATTTTTTATTTAATTGTATCTTTTGGCCTTTCATACCACTTGTATTGAAAGGCAGATTGACAAGATTGGGACAAGACTGAGAAATTAAAATAGCCTACCCACTTACCCTTTTCTTAAAATCGCCCCAGTGCACTAACCACTAGGCCACGACTTAAACATGTGCTTATATTATATTTAGAAATCCTTTGCTTCCCTTTTGCCTATAATTATTATTCTTCCTTACTTTGTACCACTCTAACTTTTCATCCCTATGGTAAAAACTCACCACACTTGCATGCATGCAGGGTCTGTGGCTAATTGCATTTTGTGTCATTTTGGGATTGATGGCATGTATGGTAGCGGTTAAATTTGTAATATTGAAAACGCCAGCCCTGGTAACCCGTTAGACACTTAAATGTTCACACAAAAGTCCCTCTCCTCATGGGGAACAAATTTGCCTCAAGGCCCCCTAAGTTTTGCCATGGAAAATGTTCAGTATTTGGCGCTTTAGGTAAAATCTTTAAAAATCTTCTTCTCCTGAACCGCTTGTCCAAGACTTATTTCAAGCACTATAGACTCACACAAATGAGACACATCGGTTTAACTCTTGAAGCAGAGGGAATAGGAGAAGATAAGGGCTGATGTACTGCTGTGGCTCATCTCTATTTTATGTGTGAAGATGTGTCCAAAGTTATTTACTAAAATACATTTTATTGGATAAGACTTTATCAAATATGCATGTCTGTGCTGATTTGTGTTTGGAAAACTAGGTTAGCTAAACTATGGTCAGTGAAAGTTTAAATGTGCACTCCAGTCTGAATATGTAGGCCTACATGCAGTGATTTCATCAAAATCATTCAAAAGGCTGGACAAAAATTATTAACGGGCTGGCAAGACAACATCAAGTACGCTATTTGGGAGATGGCCTGAGTCCATTTCATCTACTTCTTTACGATAGCTTCCTACACCCACTGGATTCCGCTAAATGCTGCTTGCCGCTATATTTAATAGTTTTATTTTTAGTTTGATGAGACATAAGAGCCATACTTCCTATTGCTTATTGAGCAGATGGCTCATTAATATTAGCATGCGAATAGTCCATGTAATAATCTGATTTAACTACGCTGAGCTATGCCTCGAAGACACATCTCTATGTGCCGATTTACAAGGCAAAATAAGGCTCTGTCCATTGTCATTCCCTTGACTTGCACAATCACAAATGTCCATGGGATACTCTGCTCATTTATTTTCTTACAGAGTGCTTATATTGTCATTTTAATCATGAGGTCAGAAACTTCCCCACATCTGCCCTGAATTTCAATATCTGTTTACTGTTGATAGGGGTTAAACATAGAAGTCATTATGTACACCTTACACTGAGGGGAATTGAATTCTGTCACTAACTCTCTGCAGCCAACATGCTTGAGCCTTGATGGATCTAATCTGTTGCCATGATGCCACCAAGAGTGTTGTGGAGTGCTCTGGAGTTGTTTAACACTAAAAACCCATGACAATTCCATCTGATTTACCCCAAGACATTTCTGTTGTAAAAGCTGTGTTAAAGAAACCTGTTGCTCTTGAAACTGAGAAATAACAGTCGCCAAGAGAGCCGTAGATGTATACAACAAATGGTGGAGCATCTGTCTACAGTCGTATGTATGTAAACAGTTGCTAACTGTCACTAATTACTGGTGCTGGTGTGTGGGAGTGAGTAATTCATTAAAGAGCATCTCACAGCTCATTTCCTCCACAGTTCATTTAATCTAAAGTTGACTGAAATGCTGCATGGGTTCAGATCCCTGTCTTTAAACTATTTTAAAGAAATATTCTTGCTTTTTTTATAATCTTTTTATTAGATTGTGTTTTTTTTTTTGTTTTTTTTACATTTGTTGAGTGGTAATAAACTCTGCAATATCCGCACCCAGTAGAAGGCTTTTTCTACCATTGCTCATTCGAAAATGAAATCTTTATGGTATTACATATGATATTATATAGATATCTGAGTAATCATACAATAATATCATGATTCATTATGTTAAAGGTGCTGTAAGCGATTTTAGCCGTTCTACTTCCATGCAACAGCCGTTGGATTAGCCACGATCCCTCTTTCCAAAACCCCGCACTCCAAAGATAACAAAATGAGCTTTGAGACCAACATTATGCAGAAACGGTTGTTAAAAACAACAGCAGAAAAATAGCACCCTAAACTGACAACTGTTATGAACAACATGGCTTAAAAAAGGCCTGAAGTCTCAATAATTCGCTTCAACTACAACACTATGAGAATGTGCAAAATGACTGACAGGTCGAAAGCATCATTGACTTTGACTCATTTCCATTTCTTCTATCAGAATACTTATTTACACATTTTTGTTTGCTGTTTACAGAGTCTAGAGCTGTCACAGAGACAGGTGAGATATCTTAAAAAACTTATTTCAGTGATATCTCTCAGGGAGTACATTTTTTGTGTACCTTTCAATGAAAAAAATCACTAATTGCACCTTTAAGTTGGTTAAATATAAACAATTGAGTGTTCATTCACCTGACAAATGTTTTGATTTCTCATACAATAGTGTTCAGTCTCCCAAGATTATTATAAAATTTTAACAAAAAATGTGGATATCGATGCAGTATTGTGAGGAAAAATATAGCAATTTCCCTACTTAAGTGCTACAGATGTCTAAATGTGCAATTTATGTAACCACTGGGAGCCTGCTAATTTCGGTCTGATGGTAATACTTCTAAATCCCATTTTTTCTTAGAATTACATCAATATGAGTAAGTCCCTCATACAATGGCTGAAATAAATGGCTAAGAGTTAATGACATGCTGGCTGAATTGATGGGAGGAGCTGAGAAGATGAAAGAACAGGAACATTATACAATGGTACAAAGTAGAAAAACTTGGTTTACCTTTGCTTGTGACTAAGCTCCAAGATTCTCTGCACATCCTTTTTGGGCACAGCGTCATTATTCTTTATAGACTGTCGAGAAAGAAAAGAAAGGTTGGAATGTATGTTTTATGATATTGTATATATGTGTGAGTGTATGAGTTGTTTATCTTTGGATTTGACATGACAGATGTAACTGACACTGTCAGATTTAATTTTTTAAAGGTATAACCACCTTATATAAAGCTGATTTATTTCTGTGAGCCTGGAAAAAGTCTTGAAAAAAATCTGCTAAAAGGGGGTCTGATTCCTTCCTCAGAGTAACATCAGTGAGATCACAGAGAGGAAATCTGACTAATTCTCATTACAGCCTCATTTCCATTTTCTTCAATCAGCATACTTATAAACATGAATAATGGAATGCAAAACCTTGAAAGGATAGGAAATGGATATTTAAGCTCTCATTCAGATTATTTCTAGATACTTCAATTTTACTTCGAAAAATTCAGATGTTTATGTGTATCAAAATTCTCCAAAATGAGTGGTCATAAAATATGTAAATATCACAGTTGTCATTTTGAACACATTTTTGTTTGCAATTAATTAGATATGTTTAACATTGTTAATTAACACATTCATTTAATTTGACATTAGAACTATTTCATCTGTTCTATGCGATTTCTAATCTCAAACTGATGGGAGCCGCATTGCAAGCGTCCGTGTTCACACACACCAACACACACACACACACACACACACACACACAGACAAAAGTCCCTAGGGGAAAATGCCTTTCTCAGTAAATTTATTTATAATCAAACCCAGATGAGATGTTTAAGAAAAATCATTTGCATTCTTTTTAAAATGAAATTTAGTTATCACCAAAGCTCAACGAGTGAAATTTTACCCACGAATGATGGTGAATCCGCATCGGAGAGCGGGCTGGTCCAGTCTGTCGCCGAGGACTCAGCTGGTCTCCCACCTTCGGGTGCGGTTGCCCAGTCTGAGGCCGACGCAGAGCTGGCGGCCATGCTTGCCCAGGCAGCTGCGAGCGTCGGGCTGGAGTGGAACCCTCCGCCCCGCCCTGAACCCTCGCGGTTTGATGACTGGTTCCTGGGCTCGGAGCTCCACTCGTGGCCGCGCCGCGCCCTGCCCCAGTCCCTTCCTTCCTTGAGGTACATGAGGAGCTCTCGAAGTCGTGGCAAGCACCTTTCACTGCCCAGACCCGATCTCTGAGCTCCTCCGTTCTTACTACCCTCGATGGTGGGGCTGCCAGAGGGGTACTCGGCGATTCCCCAGGTGAACAAGGCGGTTGCGGTGCACCTGTGCCCGCAAAGCGCCGCCACCTGGCGAAACCATCTGAGACTCCCGTCCAGGGCCTGTAGGTTTACGTCGTCACTGGTGACTAAGGCTTACAGTGCCGCTGGACAGGCCGCCTCTGCCTTGCACGCCATGGCTCTCCTGCAGGTACACCAAGCCAAGGCGTTGAGAGAACTGCACGAGAGTAGTTCTGACCTGGGATTAATGCAGGAGCTGCACTCGGTGACCGATCTCGCCCTCCGGGCGACGAAGGTTATGGCACGGACTCTCAGGCAGGCGATGTCCACCTTGGTGGCCAGGAGCACCATCTATGGCTCAACTTGGTCGAGATGAGGGAGGCTGACAAGGTAAAGTTCCTTGACGCCCCCATCTCCTAGGTTGGCCTATTCAGCGACACCGTCGAGGACTTTGCGCAGCAGTTCTCGGTGGTTAAGAAGCAGATGGAGGCCATCCAGCATATCCTGCCCCGGCGGCCCAGCCCCAGCGTAGAACCTCCCGCAGGAAGCAGACGCCCCCTGTCTCACGGCTCGCCACCAAGAACCCGAGGAAGGCTTCTAAACGCCCTTGAGACGGGCGACCCAGGGACGTGGAGACCCGTTACAGACCTGAAGGTGGTAAGTAGACCACTCCATCCCCAACAATACAATTAGAGTTCATATATTTGAGCATTTATGTACACATTTAAAATCCACAAGTGTTTAAAAAATTTTTTACATATATGAAAATTGTCATTTTTTTCATATTGTCATATTCTGTATATTGCATATATCTACTGTATATAATTGACAATTTTATATCAGTAAAAACATTTATAAACACTTACTTTCAGCATGCAAGTGTTCAGCATATACTGCCATTTTCAGATTCATAGCCTACTGTATTAATAGCACTTCAAATTCTAATCACATTTTATTACACAACTAATGGGTATTTTAAGTGAATGTTAGGGATTCTTTGTATAAATGTGGGTTTTTGTGTCTCATTCGCAGCACGCAGGGTGAAGATTAAACACGAGCTGTGATGTATGTGTTCTGTCTGCAGTCCTGTGAAAGTTTAGAAGGATTTTGATAGTGAACACACAACGTGGAGGAGACGCTACACTGTTTCTGTGGTGATGATACAAATGGCAGCTGTGCATTTGTATATGTTGCGACTGCTTCAGGCTTTTCAAGCATTTGTTTGGCCACTGTCAAACAAAGTAAAGCGATGGGAATCCCTCAGATCTGCGTTTATTTATTTCTTTTATTTTATTTTTTTTAGGCAAATTTCATCAGTTAACTGTGTTTATCAAAAGAATGACATATAAAGTTAAAGATCCGTTTAAGATGGCTAGCAAAATAACAATGTCATGCTCATGAAACACAGCATTTGAAGTCGCACAGCAACGATGAGCACTAATAAAAGATAATTTTAAATGGTCTGCTTTGATAAAAAGTAATTCTTGATGATCAATTCAAGCTCTAAAGTAAATATTTAACATAATAAAATTCATACCTTCATCTCTATGTGTGCTATTGTCGGTCATGAGATATTGTAAGTCAGTGGAGAAGTACATCAATCAGCGCTGGTAAAAGTTGTCTGACTGAATGGTCTAGTGGTAATTAATCCGCCCATTACATAAGAGGTTAAAAGTTCTAATCATCCATAAAAAACTATATATTTTAATTTTAAAAGATTGTATCTGCACCTGAGTGGATGTATATCTTGAGTGGGGACACATTTGTTTGCTTTGCATTTTTCTATGGGATTTGACTGGAAAAGAGCATAAACTCATGAACTCGCAGCAACAAGGAGCGCTCACCACCCATTCTCGATTCCTCAAGTTCATCACTACGGCACATATGTTGCTATCTTCTTAATACTGTAATACTTATTTTGTTTAAAATTAAAAGCAGTTTATGAGCATGACATTGTTATTTTGCTAGCTATCTTAAACGGATCTTTAACTTTATCTGTCGTTCTTTTGATAAACATAGTTAACTGAAGAACATAGTTAAACATATTTAGACATACATAACAGATGAGAATTTGACGAAAGAGGGATACCTTCTAGACACCACCCAAAATCCTAAAGGGACTGAGAGTTTAGGAATCATTCAACAATGGAGCTTGGCTGTCCTCTATTGGACATTTCTTGTAATTACCACTCAGAACTGGGTTAGACATATGGCTTTGATTTTCTAGTATTTTTACATATCAGTTGATATTTTTATTATATTTTATTTATATAAAAAATAAGAAATATGTGCAGTAAATTTTTATTAACAATAAACTTGAAAATTCAAGCATGCCAAATACCTCAAACCGTGAATATACACAAAAAGGAATGATGACATTTAATGCGTTGCCATGGCAACAGTATTTAAGATATCAAGAATCCCTTCAGAATTCTGAATGTCTTGACATTATTCTAAAAAATTTTGAAGCAATTCAGGTAAAAATAAGATGGATATTTCAAAGTCTGTTAAAAGTGAAACACTTCCTTCCGCCAGTTGGTGGCGCTACGACTGTGACCCATAATAGCCACATCAATGTGATCAGCCTGCAAGGACAAACATTTGGCTCAATTTTGATGTAAATCACACCATGCATGCAGAAGATATGAGACATTTCCTTATTCCAATTTTTTATGTTATTTTATCGCATCGCCATGGCAACACCGGTCAATATATCAAAAAACCTTTCGCAATTTAGCATCGTCAATATCTTGGCATGATGTCACCCACATTTGGTACCTGTAACATGAAATCCCTCTGAGGAGTATATCAAATTCCAGAGCATGCATTTTTCAAACACTGATGAATAGAATAAGCAGATACAAACTAATTTTCTGTCGAATATTTCATTTTCTATTTAAAAAGGAATAAAGAGAAAGGGGGAAATGGCTCAATTGTAATTTTCTTTCATTGTTTAAAATTTTTATTTACGGCTTGAATATTTGATATGCACATGTGAGCGACACTGAAACGCCCCTTTCATCTGACTGGTCAACTTGCCCCGTCGTCTGTAACTTACTGCCTTAATCCCATCAGCTAGAATTAGATTTGGGATCGCTCTGCAAATTTGTCTCAATTTTCATTAAGGGGCCGTTTACACGTCAGCGTTTTCAACTAAAAACTAAAAACTTTGTATGCGCTTTAGCTGTTCGTTTACACGACAACAGCATTTTGGGGTCTGAAAACTAAAACTTTTGAAAACGGGTTTCAAAGTGCAAGTTTTTGAAAACGATGCCGTTATCGTCTCCGTGTAAACATACAAAAACGCGAATTTGTGAAAACGATGACATCATGCGCATGCGTATTACGTGTTATATAAAGAATGATGGATTGATAGGCATCAATTTGAGATGTATAATTATCAGTATGAATACTGGTGTCTGTGCAAATAACAAGTCAACAATTTATTCATTTGGAGTGTTTTGTATGGAGTGGGAACATTGTACAGTAGGCAGAACCTGCAATTTGAAAATCTTGAAATTAATGTATGGATTCAGATGGGAAAAATGTATTTGTATTTTAAATGTTATTTATTTACTTAATTTTATTTGATGTACCTTTACCCTGCAATTCATTCACCCACCGCTTATGTATATAGCCTATAGACAGAGATGTGATGCCACGTACAGTATTTAATGATATGCTTAGAATATGAAAACATGAAGCAATGCATGTGTAAGGGGGTTTAGAGGAAAGGAGGAGGCGAGAACCGGCTTAATAATATAAATAATAATTTAATGAACAACTTAAACACCACACACAACCAAAAACACACGGTACAGCTGTCTGTAATTCTCTCTCTCTCGAACTGTCGTCCCCGGCCGCCTTTATCCCTCGCGCGCCCCATCAGGCTGATTGGGGACCGGGTGTGTCTCATTCCAGCCCGGCCCAGCCCTCCTCGGCTCTACACTCCTCCCGGCGTTGCCTCAGGCCGGGGAGCCCCCGGCATGACGTACATCCCCCCCACCCTTCCTCTCCTGGTGGGGGGGGGCGTGCCTTATGCCCCGACTGCCGGCGGGTCCTCCCCGCCTTCCTCGACCTGGGAAGAGACAGGAGGGGAAAAAACAACACAAAATGGCGAGGGAAAGGCCAACACGGAGCGGCAGAGAGAGAGAGAGGAGAGAGAGAAAAATAAACTCACCGGTTCTCTGATGCGCCGTCGCGTGGTCCTCGATCACTACTCCACCCTCTCAGGTGGACAGCAGCCGCTCCTCCCCGGGCGGACCGGAGTCAGACCTCCGACCCCCAGCGGACAGAACGCCCCTCCGCGTTCCCGGCGTCCCGTGGGGACTCTCCTCCGCCCCTGGCAGCGGCCCTACCACTCCAGGCGGTCGGGGAGTCGCTTCCCTCCTCCCCCCGCGGACGGCGGTCTTCTCTCGACCCCTCCGCATTCCCGGGGGACGGCAGGGCACTCCTCCGCCCCCGGCAGCGGCTCCCTCGCTCCAGGCGGTCGGGGAGTCCCATCCCCACTCGCCTCGCGGACGGCGGCCGTTCCCCGCATCCGGGTAGTCGGGCTACTCCGTCCCCCATAGGACGGCAGCGGCGCTCCCCTGGGTGGACGGTAGTGTCGAGGACTCTGTGACAGGAATCCCTCCTCCTTCCCGGGTTTCGGCACCAGTGTAAGGGGGTTTAGAGGGAAGGAGGAGACGAGAACCTGCTTGACAACTTAAATAATAATTTATTAACCAAAAACACACACAAAAACACACAACCAAAAACACAGCACAGCTGTCTGTAATTCTCTCTCTCTCGAACTGTCGTCCCCGGCCGCCTTTATCCCTCGCGCGCCCCATCAGGCTGATTGGGGACCGGGTGTGTCTCATTCCAGCCCGGCCCCGCCCTCCTCAGCTCTACAGCATGTTAGATCCAGTGTACACAAGACCTCTCTCTCCGCCAGAAGATATCCATATATCAGAGTTCTGTCTGATATCCAAAACCAGTCAACATCAACAGCTTGTTATGTTAACTTACTCTCCTACCAGCCCAAGAGTCAGCATGGGGAATACAGAAGAAGGCAGGAGACGAAGTGATGGTAAAAATGAGCAGAGTTTATTGAGTAATCTTGAGAGTTCAGTCTATAAGCATGTGCGCGAGTACTTCAAAACTACAATGGCGGACTACAAGACTGTGTTTGTGCTGCTCAAGATTTTGAGTTTATTGACACTTCTCCAGCAAAGTAATTGTAGTAATAAATCAACCTCATCGTCCATCCAGACAAAACTGCTCGATGCTTTCGCCAACTTCATTGTTTGTATTCACCGCTCTGTGGAAGAATGCTTATGTGCGCAGGCGCGTAGTGTTTCTTTACAAAGTGACATCGCCAACTACTGGCCTGGCATGCATAATACAGCGTTTTTAGTCGTTTTCGCAGATCCATGTGAACGGGGATCATTTTGACAACGTTGTGGTCTGTACGCGAAACTTTTCAAAAACGCAATGGAAAAACGTTTTTAGTACATCGTTGTCGTGTAAACATATCCTAAATATTGTCCCAAACCACCACTAACTGTAAACTATGCATGCCATATGTATTAGAATCTTGCTGCTACATCACTTGGCATGCTGACTGGGAGTTGGTCTATTATATATTATTTTTATTGACATGGTATGGTGATTCATGCCATTATCATGATTCATACATTATGTCGCAGCTAACTAGTAATACCAACTGACATTTTAAAAATACGTCCACGCACGAAAGCCAGAACTTGAAATGACACTTAATGCTCAAGCAAGTCTAATTTTAACTGCAGCATGTCTGTTTTGTGAAATCAATCTCCCAAACAGACATTCAAAAATCATAATTTTTCATATGAATCTACCAAGGAGGTCTAAAATACCTGGAAAAATATATCTAATACTATTTGCGATTTAAATGTTGCTTGCAATACATTTCGTTTCATCAGGGTACACGGTTATGCTGCGTTCCATTCAAGTTGGATGTGGGATATTCCTACTTGATATCTCCAACCATAAATGCATTCAATTCCCCGATATTCCCCGATATTCGGAACTGCAACGCTCCTGTTAGCTTAGCAGGGGTTTGACTCTCATTAGAGATGTCTCCTAGCAACCCAACTGATAAACAATGCTGCAGCGCTAGCATTTGTGCTTCAGGTGTACGATTATCAAAAGAGATTATGTTTTATACACCAGTTTCTGCAGGCCTTTGTTAAACAAGCTTTAATATCATGTAATTTGGAAATGAACTCATTTATCAATATTACTTAAAAAAGTGAATGTTTATCATTTACTTTGTATATCTCCCTGAGTGTCAACATGTTTGTGTGACATCATGCCCCTGCATCTCGGCGAAATCGGAGTTGAAAATTTCTGCATGAGCCTACAAGTTATAAAATCCAACTTTCCGAGTTGAATGGAACGCAGCACTACTTTTCAAAACTTGATCCAACACTGAATGCTCAAGCAGCCTAATTTACATTTAGAAAACTCCTGATGTTGCTATAACAAGGCAAAAAGCACATACCAATTTACTTGAAGTGAAAATCAGTCCTCCTTTCCTGTTTAATAAATGAAGCAATCATACGGTCATGCAGAACATCTCGTGTTTTTAAATCTATAAGGATCTCTCTCTCAACAAAGGTGATGTGGCAGAGACAGCTGAGCCGACCTCATGCTTTTCACTCTTGAATTACATACATCACTTATAGCATGATTGCATCACTCAAGGCCAGCTAGAAGGCCTCCACTGGGACTATAAATCAATAAATAAATCAATCTGATTGGCTGATGATTCTGACAATCTGACAATCATTTGCACTGTTGAGGGATTCTGAAGAAATTCTGAAGGCCTGAGGGGGTGGTGCTCAGACTCATGTGCTGCCTCGGGCATGTGACTTAGGAATCAATTCTGACTGGATAAACTTTTTGTTTTTCTCTATTTGTTTGTAGATTAATTAAGAGTGGAAAGCGATTAAAAATACATAGGCAAAAAGGTAATTGAGAATGAAATGATGAAAATATTTATTTATTTGGCATTTTAGGCCAGCAGAGAAGGCTTTGCTGGCCCTGAGAAATTGCCACTGCTTAGACAAACATAACAGACTGCCCATGTGCGAGAAGTTGACAAACGAGGGTTCCCTTCTAGTCATCTGACAGTGTTTGGGAATTAATGAACAATGGAGCTTGGCTGACCTCTATTGGACATTTCTTGTAATTGCCACTCAGCACTGGGTTAGATAAATAGAATCAGAATGAGCTTTATTGCCAAGTGTGCTTACACATACAAGGAATTTGTCTTGGTGACAGAAGCTTACAGTGCACAACAATACAAAACAGCAACAAGACATAGATAATAATAAAAAATAATTAAAAATTGAATAAAAAAATTTGAATAGAAAATAAAGTATATATAGAATACGCGATAAGACAATATATATATATATATATATATATATATATATATATATATATATATATATATATATATATAGCTTTTTTATATTTTCTAGTATTTTTACATTTCATTTGATATTTTTATTATATTTTATTTATATTAAAAATAAGAAATATGTTTATTAACAATAAACTTGAAAATTAAAGCATGGCAAATACGTCAAAACATGTGAATATACACAAAAATGAATGATGACATTTAATGTGTTGCCATGGCAACAGTATTTAAGATATCAAGAATCCCTTCAGAATTTTAAATCTGCACTGTCTTGACATTATTCTAAAAAAAATTGAAGCAATTCAGGTAAAAAATAAGAGGGATATTTATTTTATACACCGTTCGATATATCAAAAATCTTTTTGCAATTTAGCATCGTCAGTGTCTTGGTATGATGTCGCGCATATTTGGTACCTGTAACATGAAATCCCTAGGAGGAGTGTTTCAAATTCCAGAGCAAGCATTTTTCAAACAAACCAAAATAGCCGACTTCCTATTGGACGGAGCTAATACAAGCCGATGGAAAATATGTCTGTCATGGTGAGAACAATGTCCTCACCAAAACTTGTGAATATCAGACAAACTCTGTGGCAACCACAGCGATAAACTCATTCAAAATGTTAGGGGGCACTATGAAGTCCACTGGCCACACCCAAGACAAATGACAAAAGAATTCTTAAATTTTGCCAAACTTTGAGGGGTGTGCCAAGTTTCAAGAGTTTTGAAAAAGTAATAAGCATTTATGAACTAGGGGGCGCTGTGGAACTGATGAGGCACGTCTATGTTGAACTGCAATATCAAATCAAAAGATGTCCTAAGATAAATGTATGTGTAAACTTTCATAAGTTTTCAGCCACTGTAAGCCCCTCAAAACACCACGGGAAAATGTGAAAGTCCCACATTCCATCCAACATGGCTGACTTTCTGTTGGGCGGAGTCAAATACAACCAAGTGAACTTTGTCAGCCAGAGCCTTTCCATGTATTTGTTACTGGAGGTGCAGGAACAGGAAAGTCACGTTGAATCAGAGCTATTCATTATGAAGCGACCAGATTATTATCCCAAATTACAACTGCACCAGACAAAGTTTCTGTTCTATTGACAGCACCTACTGGAATTGCTGCTTTCAACTTGGGTGCCAAGACCATCCATAGTACATTTTCAATCGGGACAGATGTAAAATTGCCTTACCTTTAGGTGAAGAAAAAGTAAATACAATGCATGTGGTATTTAGTGACTTGCATGTACTGATTATAGATTACATTTATATGGTAAACCACAGCCTACTAGCCTATGTCCATGGTAGGCTTAGACAAATAAAGCAGACAGGTGACTACTCACCATTTGGTAAAGTTAGTACAATTGCTGTGGGAGATTTTTTTCAATTGCCACCTGTGAGAGGAAAACCATTGTATTTCCAAAATGCTCCATTGGATATGTGGAACAGCACATTTGCACTTTCAGAATTAACAATCTTTGTTAGACAAAAAGACTCAGCTTTTGCGGAAATATTGAACAGATTGCGTACATGTAGAAAGAGTTCCCCACTATCACTTAATTATTTAAATATGCTCAAAAGTAGGGAAACTGAGCAAAACTCTTTCGCTTTACACATTTTCCCAACAAATACACAAGTGGAAGAGCATAACATCACTTCAAAAGGGACACTTTTCCAAAGTATTTAATTCCTGTTTACCGGAAACGTTTCAATTACGTAAAGGTGTGTGAGTCAGGTTAATTAAGAATATTGATGTTGCTGATGGGCTTGTAAATGGTGTCTGTGGTACTGTAACAGACATGGCCCTTAATACAAACAAAACAATTGTCAATGTAGTATTTGTTCAGTTTGGTGATGATAAAGTTGGGAATACCACTTGAAAGCATACACCACCACCTAGAAACATCATGAATTCCACTCCAATTACTTTAGAGGAAGAGCGAGTTAACAGCAAGGGTGGGTTGTGTACGCAGTTCCCATTAAAGGTGGCATGTCAGGGCTCCAGACTGCAACTAAAATGGTAAAATTGCGACAATCATTTAAATTCTAGTCGCCACTGGTGACAGTCGGGTTGTGTGCGCTCGTATGCAGTTTCGCCAGTGTGTCTCGCGCCGCTTTTCACCAGTTCTGTTGTGCAAGCTCGCTGCACCGCACACAACAACAAACCCAGCACATGAGAGTCGTGAACAAATGACTCTTTTAAACCGGATCTTTTTCATTAATCACCCGAAAAGAACTGAGTATTGAACTCAGGAGCTCAGGTTAGCAGTTTGAATCAGATTCAGTTTCTCCACGAATCAGCTGTGAGCTCACAACTGGGAGTGCAGACATTTCAAAATAAGAGTCCCACTTATATTTGGGGCTTCTTGATAATTAAAAGTCCCATACTGTGTACCACTTTTTTTTCCTTCTGGTAATTATTGATTGGGATTGGAGTAGCACAATAAACTGCATCTGGGATTTCATTCAGTTTGCACTCTTTTTGCCTCTGTGTCTGGGCCATCTGGTAACAGTAAAGAGAGACAAAGGAAATATTTTAAAACAATTTATATATATATATATATATGCATACATACACACACACAGATCAGCCACAACACTAAAACCACCTGCCTAATATTGTGTAGGTTCCCCTCGTGCCCCCAAAATAGCACCAACCCACATCTCAGAATAGAATCGGACTCAAGACCGAGTCCATAACAGGCAGAGTGCGAGTTGAGTCCGATATATATACACATACATACATGTACACACACACACACAGTATACAGTGCATCCGGAAAGTATTCACAGCGCTTCACTTTTTCCACATTTTGTTATGTTACAGCCTTATTCAAAAATTGATTAAATTAATTATTTTCCTAAAAATTCTACAAACAATACCCCATAATGACAACGTGAAAGAAGTTTGTTTGAAATCTTTGCAAATTTATTAAAAAAAAAAAAAGAAAAAAAAAATCACATGTACATAAGTATTCACAGCCTTTGCTCAATAATTTGTTGAAGCACCTTTGGCACCAATTACAGCCTCAAGTCTTTTTGAGTATGATGCTACAAGCTTGGCACACCTATTTTTGGGCAGTTTCTCCCATTCTTCTTTGCAGGACCTCTCAAGCTCCATCAGGTTGGATGGGGAGCGTCGGTGCACAGCCATTTTCAGATCTCTCCAGAGATGTTCAATCGGGTTCAATTCTGGGCTCTGGCTGGGCCACTCAAGGACATTCACAGAGTTGTCCCGGAGCCACTCCTTTGTTATATTGGCTGTGTGCTTAGGGTCGTTGTCCTGTTGGAAGATGAACCTTCGCCCCAGTCTGAGGTCCAGAGCGCTCTGGAGCAGGTTTTCATCAAGGATGTCTCTGTACATTGCTGCATTCATCTTTCCCTCGATCCTGACTAGTCTCCCAGTTCCTGCCGCTGAAAAACATCCCCACAGCATGATGCTGCCACCACCATGCTTCACTGTAGGGATGGTATTGGCCAGGTGATGAGCGGTGCCTGGTTTCCTCCAGACATGGCGCTTGCCATTCAGGCCAAAGAGTTCAATCTTTGTTTCTCATGGTTTGAGAGTCCTTCAGGTGCCTTTTGGCAAACTCCAGGCGGGCTGTCATGTGCCTTTTACTGAGGAGTGGCTTCCGTCTGGCCACTCTACCATACAGACCTGATTGGTGGAGTGCTGCAGAGATGGTTGTTCTCCTGGAAGGTTCTCCTCTCTCCACAGAGAAATGCTGGAGCTCTGTCAGAGTGACCATCGGGTTCTTGGTCACATACCTGACTAAGGCCCTTCTCCCCCGATCGCTCAGTTTGGCCAGGCGGCCAGCTATAGGAAGAGTCCTGGTGGTTCCAAACTTCTTCCATTTACGGATGATGGAGGCCAATGTGCTCATTGGGACCTTCAATGCTGCAGAAATTTTTCTGTACCCTTCCCCAGATCTGTGCCTCGATACAATCCTGTCTCGGAGGTCTACAGACAATTCCATGGACTTCATGGCTTGGTTTGTGCTCTGACATGCACTGTTAACTGTGGGACCTTATATAGACAGGTGTGTGCCTTTCCAAATCATGTCCAATCAACTGAATTTACCACAGGTGGACTCCAATCAAGTTGTAGAAACATCTCAAGGATGATCAGTGGAAACAGGATGCACCTGAGCTCAATTTTGAGTGAATACTTATGTATATGTGATTTTTTTAATTTTTTTATTTTTAATAAATTTGCAAAGATTTCAATCAAACTTCTTTCACGTTGTCATTATGGGGTATTGTTTGTAGAATTTTGAGGAAAATAATGAATTTAATCCATTTTGGATTAAAGCTGTAACATAACAAAATGTGGAAAAAGTGAAGCGCTGTGAATACTTTCCGGATGCACTGTATATATTCATTTTTAATTATATTTTTTTTTACATTTTATTGCTAACTGATTAATTTTACATTTTTGCTATAATTTAATATAATTATTTATTGAAAAATATGCAGATTTGTAAATGATATTGTAATGAAGTAATTTACCATTTTTATATATCCTTAAAATAGCTTTAAATTAAATTAACAAATGTAGTTCAATTGTGTTAAATTGGTCGAAGCAGAGTTTAACATGAGCGCAGAAGTCATTTAGCCTTGTAATTTTATTATTTTATTTATTAATGTGTAACATAATTGTTGCATTTTGTCTCTGTTAACTTTTAGTTTGCATCCGTTATACATACTCACAACTGTTTAAATAGCCTTTAAATTATGTTGGAAAAATAAGGACATAAATTAGGTTAGACTGCTGCATGTCCGCCCATAGAATAATCATTAAAAGCAAAAATTACCAACTGGTAACCAACAAACAACTATTGTTCCTCGATGCTGCCACAATATCGTAATGACGGACTGGCACAGTTCCAAAGTTACGTTGTGGCTACTAATTTAGGAATTTCACTTTTCCGGTTGTCACAGTGTAATCGGTTACGTTGCCACAATGAAGTTTGTTCATCAAATTATGGTGCAGTTAGGTAATGCAAGAAAATTATAAGGTGTGGCAACACCACAGCAAGCGCCAATGCGTAGCTCTTATAGATTAAGGTACCAAGCTTCATTGCAACAAGTACTAGTTCATTAATTGGAGTCACAATATCCATGAATTTGCGATTCAACGGTATTTCCACAGGAACCACATAGTATTACTGATTTGCCAACATAAAAATTACAAAAAATCTCCAGAGTACCAAGACATTGTCTATTAAGCACATCAACAAATTGTAAATGTTCCTTAGCTTGACATAAAACTGGCAATCTGGAATAAACTTCACATTTTGCAGGCCAAATTGTTTTATTTTTATAGTGTACCCATGGATGGAGAGTGCATGCATATCCAATGTTATTTTGCTAATAAAATCTTGTAGTCCTATCAACTTTGTAAAGGCTGGAATAAGCCATTTGAAAGGGAACATTAACACAAAGTTAATTCTAAATAAAAATTAACTCTAGGAAAACAGTACTTTGGGTGGCAGTGCTGTGAAACTCATGAATATTAATTATTTTATGCATAATAAGAGATTCTTTTAAATCACCTGTTTTGATAAACAGTCGTTCTATTCACGCACTCAAATAGATATTTCACATTATATGGTAATTTCATCTCTACATCTGCCACTATTAGTCTTGGGATTTTGTTAGTCAGTAGATGAACACATAGATCAGCAATTTAATCAAGAATATGACTGATTTGGTCTAGTGGTTATTTTTGTGTCTAGTTTTTAGAGGTTCTGGTTTCTAATTCACCCAAATATAACTTTTTACTGTAATAAACCAAGATTGCATCTGTATGTCAGTGGATGGTGTTACATTTTAAAATAAAAATGCAATAAAAGATGCGGGGAGACGGGAGTAGTGGAAACACAGACAAATTTCTTGACTGTTCTATATTTGAAAAAACAGCTAACTCTGAAGTTCAGACAGCGACATCCACAAACTCTCCACTCCAGCAACATGAATCTGTGCGAGAGCATCTGTGACCAAGATGGCACAGCTCATGATCACCCATCTCCCATTGCACAACCCAGCCATGAAACACTCTTTATATAGGAAGGAAACACACTGCATGCCGGCCGAGGTGGGGAGAAGCCAAAAACTGTACACAAGTAAAAGTACAATTACTTCAAAAATTAATTACTCAAGTAGAAATAAAAGTACTAACATAAATGATTACTTGAGTAAGAGTAAGAAAGTATCCAATTAAAGGAGTACTCAAGTAGTGAATAACTCGTTACTTTCACAAATGACATAAGACGTTATCTACCCTATATTCCATTACATAATACACATTTAACATGTATTACAGAATTATTGTTTTTGTAGGAATTTTTAATAGGGGTTCAAGCACAAAGTGCTGAAACCCTATTGCTTTTGTAGGAATTTTTATTATTATTAGGTGTTCAAGCACAAAGTGCTGAAACCCTATTGTTTTTGTAGAAATATTTATTAGGTGTTCAAGCACGAAGTGCTAAAACCCTATTGTTTTTGTAGAAATTTTTATTAGGGGTTCAAGCACGAAGTGCTGAAACCCTATTGTTTTTGTAGGAATTGTATTATTATTAGGGGTTCAAGCACGAAGTGCTGAAACCCTATTGTTTTTGTAGGAATTTTTATTATTATTATTCTGCCCTAAATCTGATCGTGCAGACCAAACCGTAAGTCGAAGAGAACTGAAACTTTGAGGGTATGTAGTAATATGTATGTAGTATGTATAATAATAATTTCCCCATGTTTCCCGTTTTCCTCAATACATTCCTTCACTTCCACCATGTAACACTGAGCAAACGTCATTGATGGTTTAGAAAGACCAACCATTTCAAACAAAAAAAATAACTCCAGTTGTTACACGACAACGAATGCCATATGAAACATTTGTAACCTGATTTTGTCTTGATTAAAATTTGCAAACCCTTAAATAAATAATACAGGTGCATCTCAATAAATTAGAATGTCATGGAAAAGTTCATTTATTTCAGTAATTCAACTCAAATTGTGAAACTCGTGTATTAAATAAATTCAGTGCACACAGACTGAAGTAGTTTAAGTCTTTGGTTCTTTTAATTGTGATGATTTTGGCTCACATTTAACAAAAACCCACCAATTCACTATCTCAAAAAATTAGAATATGGTGACATGCCAATCAGTTAATCAACTCAAAACACCTGCAAAGGTTTCCTGAGCCTTCAAAATGGTCTCTCAGTTTGGTTCACTAGGCTACACAATCATGGGGAAGACTGCTGATCTGACAGTTGTCCAGAAGACAATCATTGACACCCTTCACAAGGAGGGTAAGCCTCAAACATTCATTGCCAAAGAAGCTGGCTGTTCACAGAGTGCTGTATCCAAGCATGTTAACAGAAAGTTGAGTGGAAGGAAAAAGTGTGGAAGAAAAAGATGCACAACCAACTGAGAGAACCGCAGCCTTATGATTGTCAAGCAAAATCGATTCAAGAATTTGGGTGAACTTCACAAGGAATGCACTGAAGCTGGGGTCAAGGCATCAAGAGCCACCACACACAGACGTGTCAAGGAATTTGGCTACAGTTGTCGTATTCCTCTTGTTAAGCCACTCCTGAACCACAGACAACGTCAGAGGCGTCTTACCTGGGCTAAGGAGAAGAAGAACTGGACTGTTGCCCAGTGGTCCAAAGTCCTCTTTTCAGATGAGAGCAAGTTTTGTATTTCATTTGGAAACCAAGGTCCTGGAGTCTGGAGGAAGGGTGGAGAAGCTCATAACCCAAGTTGCTTGAAGTCCAGTGTTAAGTTTCCACAGTCTGTGATGATTTGGGGTGCAATGTCATCTGCTGGTGTTGGTCCATTGTGTTTTTTGAAAACCAAAGTCACTGCACCCATTTACCAAGAAATTTTGGAGCACTTCAGGCTTCCTTCTACTGACCAGCTTTTTAAAGATGCTGATTTCATTTTCCAGCAGGATTTGGCACCTGCCCACACTGCCAAAAGCACCAAAAGTTGGTTAAATGACCATGGTATTGGTGTGCTTGACTGGCCAGCAAACTCACCAGACCTGAACCCCATAGAGAATCTATGGGGTATTGTCAAGAGGAAAATGAGAAACAAGAGACCAAAAAATGCAGATGAGCTGAAGGCCACTGTCAAAGAAACCTGGGCTTCCATACCACCTCAGCAGTGCCACAAACTGATCACCTCCATGCCACGCCGAATTGAGGCACTAATTAAAGCAAAAGGAGCCCCTACCAAGTATTGAGTACATATACAGTAAATGAACATACTTTCCAGAAGGCCAACAATTCACTAAAAATGTTTTTTTTTATTGGTCTTATGATGTATTCTAATTTTTTGAGATAGTGAATTGGTGGGTTTTTGTTAAATGTGAGCCAAAATCATCACAATTAAAAGAACCAAAGACTTAAACTACTTCAGTCTGTGTGCATTGAATTTATTTAATACACGAGTTTCACAATTTGAGATGAATTACTGAAATAAATGAACTTTTCCACGACATTCTAATTTATTGAGATGCACCTGTAAATGTATTATTCAGCTATATAGCAACAGAGAAAGCATTAAAAGCATTAGATTACATGTTTACTGATAGTGGCACCTGGTGGCCAAGGTTGGCCGTATGCATTTTTTTGAAGAGAGAAAGAAAGATTTTTGGAAGAGAGAAAAAAAAAATTTTGAAGAGAGAAAAAAAAGAATTTGAAGAGAGAAAAAAATAAAAAATTTTGAAGAGAGAAAAAAACAATTTTTGAAGAGAGAAAAAAAAAACTTTGGAAGAGAGAAAAAAAAATTTAGGAAGAGAGAAAAAAAATTAAGACTTAGGCTCAGGAAGGAACTGAGACCTTGCGGTTCAGAGCTTCCGTAGGTTCTCATGTCTTTTGCTATAGCTTATTTCTTAAGTATGTAGTTATGCTTAGATCTGCTGGAATGGTGAATAGTGTCATTTCCTGAGGGACGGTGGAATATCTTAAACATTGCACTTTCTCTGTTTTAGGTGCCTCTTTTGAAATCCTTTTAAACATGACCTTAAATGCCCTAAAAAGACTGAACCCTGATAATAGCTGCTTGCAAGTAAAATCCCAAACAATTTGTCTGTTGCATGATGGAATAAGCGCAACAGAAAAATCCTGGTTGTATTATAGAAAATATAAGCATAATAACTTAAAACCACATGTAAAAAAAATCATTTGAGCTTGTATGGATTTCTCATAATAGCAGGTGAAATATGGAAATAGCTTGTGTTAAAATAGTATGTGTTACTGTAATTAACTGTTTATTGTTTCCACTATGTTGTATTTGTAACGAATGCACTTTGAACAGGGCTGTTAAGATGCTAATGCTATTTATTCATTAAGCAGAATTTGCAAAGAGCAACAAAAAAGAACTAAGCCATCAGACAGAACGAGCAAAACCAACCCAACTAAACAATACAGTAACGAATGGAAAATACCTCACAAACAACACAGGAAAAGGTTTGAAGGTTTAAATAAAGTAATGGCATAACAAAATACACCTGGAGGTAATAAAGACAGGAAACAATTAACTAAAACAAGACAGTAGCACAAAACATGTAGTGAGTACTACATATGTAGTGAGTAAATGCTGCTAGCAATCCCCAAGTAACCATAAAGGGGAATCACTGACATCACTACAGTATTTATAATTGATTACTTATGAAAATAGCAACATTTCTTCTTTATAATGGCATGTGAAAATGTCAGGGATGGTTTGTGCCATATCTCAAGAATCGCTAATTATTATATTATATATGGTTTTGGATCATTTTATTATTACAAAATTCACAAAGTTAACACATTTTACAGTGGTAATTTTACAAAAGCAACAAACATTTACACAATTACCAAGTTTTAATGCAGTCATTTCATAAACATAACAAATTATTAAACAAATTCATTCATTCATTCATTAGATTTCTGTATGTATGTGTAATTACATGATTTAGGTATTTTATTGCATATATGAATACAAGTAGAAGCTGTTTTGAATGTAGGGTGTCAAAGAAAATGAGGCAGTTTTTAAGTTGCCTTATAGGTTTAGAGAAATGATATTATTAGTAAACATAATAGATATTTCTCTAAATGTCAAATTTCAATTTCAATAAAAAAAAAAAAAGTAAAATAAAATTGTAAAAAAAAAAAAATAAATCACATTTTACTTCATTTTCAATGAAAATAACATTTTAAATATAACAAGAGTAATATAAAACCGATTAGGGATAAAAAGAACCATGTCTATGTCCTCTACCTGAAGAAACGGCTCAAGACCTGCCTCTTTCAAATGCACTTGACTAACCCACAACCATAATAAAAGGTCGTTACTATAACTCTTATTTATAAAATAAATAAATAAAAAAAAAAACTATCTTTCCCTTCTTTTCCGAATTTCTCTTCTTTAGTTTTTTTATTATTATTTTTTTTCTGCCTTAAAACTGATCGTGGAGCCCAAACCGTTAGGCGTAGAGACATGAAACTTGGTCAGAAAGTAGTACTCACTGTCGCTACTCGGGCACAAAGTCTCATCCCGATCGGCCAGATGGTGGCGCTATAGTGAGCAATACAAAAACGTTTAGAAAAATGGCCATAACTTTTTATCCGTTTGTCACAGACAGGGGTGGAAAGAGTACTGAAAAATAATACTCAAGTAAAAGTACTGTTACTTCTTAAAAAATTTAGTTTGAGTAGAGTAAAAGTACCTGTCCTAAAAACTACTCAAGTAAGAGTAAAAGAGTAGCTCATTTAAAAGTACTGATGAGTATTGAGTATTGAGTACTGAGTTACAAAAGCTATACCCCTTTATAATAAAAACTCAATGCTGCAGTTTAAAAATGTAGCATACATACCGTAATTTATATTTCCTTTTATGGCTGTTTGCCAGAAAGAATAAAAAAATATAGGTATTTTATAGGTGTTTGTGATTGACAACTTTTAAAATACATCACTTATCTATGATACTGTAAACAGGGATAGGAGGCAGGGGCAAGGAGCCTACCCCCATGCAGGACGGGACTCAACTGGTGATGGTGGGGTGGTGGAGGTTGTCACACACTGAAACAGCAAAGTGATAGATTGTGAGCAGACTTATAAAGCGTTGGCTTACATGTGATTGGCTAGAAGTTACCTAGCTAATGGTGTGATGATGTACAGCTGCTAGTCTTCCCGCTAGAACAACGCTGCGCTTACATTTATGGGTGAGCTATCACTTTTAGGACTCTTGTCAGAGCTGGATAAATTTGTAAATAAGAAGAGAGGTTTGGAAACCTTTCTAGTAATTATTACAGTGAGAACATGAAATATATAATGCTGAAATATAAACCAAAGCAAGATCATATTTTATTAATGCCTACTTTCGCTATTTCATAGCTTTTAAAGTCCTGCGTGGATTCTTATTTCAGTGTAGTTACAGTTTTCAGTGTTGAATGAATTTAGATTATTAGTTCTGTACAGCGGTACTGCTGCTCTCTAAATGCAGAGTATGCAGCATGCGTAGGGCACTAACCCTGGTCGCGGAACACTCACTGTGTCTGAAACCACCCCCTATCCACTATATAGTGCCTGAATTCTGAGTGAGCCACTCATTCCCTACTTTTGTTCACTCATTACTACCCACAGTGATTAAAGTTAATTGCCACTCAGAACTGGGTTAGACAAATGGCTTTGATTTTCTAGTATTTTTACATTTCAGCTAATATTTATATTATATTTTATTAATATAAAAATAAAATGTTTGTGCAGTACATTTTCATTACAATAAATTTAGACTTCTATAGCTTTTTATTTCACTTTAAAAACTGCTTTAACTTGCACAATAAATTGCAATGGAAACAGTATTTAAGATATCAAAATATCCCTCTACAAATTTGTATCAGCAGTGTCTTGACATTATTCTAAATAATTTTGAAGCAATTCATGTAAACACAAGAGGGCTATTTCAAAGTCTTTCAAAATTGCTTTACTTCCTGCTGCCAGTTGGTGGCACTATGCCTGTGACCCATAATAGCTGCATAAATGTGATCAGCCCCATTACAAAACATACAGCTGAATTTTCATCAAAATCATACAATGCACACTGAAGTTATAAGGAACTTCCTGTTTCACATTTTTGTCCTTAATTTATTGCCTCGCCATGGCAACAACTTTCAAAATATTAGAAATCTGCACGCAATTCAGCATCTTCAATGCCTTGGCACAATATTGCCTAAGTTTGGTGCCAGTCACATGAATACCCTAGGAGGAGTATTCAAAATTCAAGGCCTGCGATTTTCAAAAAAATGCACATTAAATCCAAAATAGCTTCCTGTGAAGTGGAGCTAATGACTGTAATTTTGAAAGATGTCCAGCTTGATCAGTACAATATATGTAGCAAGATTGGTGACCTTAGAAGAAACTGACCCCACCATTTTTGTCAAAAGGTGGCACTACAGAGCTCTCCAGCTACACCCATGTGCTAACTTTTGCCCAGGCCTAAAGGCCGACAACTCTGATGTGTGTGCAAAATATCATGAAAATTCAAGCATGCCAAGTACCTCAGAAATATGTGAATATATATAAAAAGGATAATAATGTTTAATGCGTTGCCATGGCAACATTATTTAAGATATAAAAAATCCCTTCAGAATTTTAAATCTGCACTGTCTTGACATTATTCTTAAACTTTTTGATGCAATTCAGGTAAACATAAGAGGGATATTTCAAAGTCTGTTAAAAGTGCCACATTTCCTTCCACCAGTTGGTAGCGCTACAACTGTGAACCACAATAGCTACATCAATGTGATCAGCCCGTAAGGACAACCATTTGGCTCAGTTCTGATGTAAATCGCACTATGCACACAGAAGATATGAGACACTTCTTTTTTCCAATTTTTGGATGTTATCTTATCACGTCGCCATAGCAACACCATTTGATATATCAAAAATCCGTTCACAATTTAGCATTGTCAATGTCTTGGCATGTTGTCGCCCAGATTTGGTACCTGTAACATGAAATCCCTAGGAGGAGTATTTCAAATTGCAGAGCATGCATTTTTCAAACAATCAAAAATGTCCAACTTCCTGTTGGGCGGAGATTATGACTGTCAGCACGATAGTTGTCCGGCTTCATGAGATCTATATGTGTCCAAAGTTTGGAGATGGTAGCTCAAAAGGGATGTGCTACAGAGCCCCCCCCCACAACATTGCCAAGCTGGCCAACGACTCTGATGTGTGTGCAAACTAAAGAGTTTTCACACATGTACCCCAAAAGTACCGAAAACCTTGAAAAGAAGAATAATAAGAATAATAAATATAGCTGCAAGCAGCAATGATGGGCCCAAGCACCATGGGTCCAATTCCATTTGGTGGCTTTCTGAAAACAATGCATTATGGACACAACAACAACTCAAAATTAATGTAAACTTGGACCCTAATCATACAATGTGTAATAGATATATGCCACCATTCAAGTTTGACTACAACTTCATGTAATTTAATCCATTGCCATGACAACACTATTAAAGCTATCAAGCATCCCTTCAAAATTTTCCATCAGCAGTGTCTAAACAATTTTGAAGCGATTTGGGTAAATGTAAGAGGACTATTTCAAAGTCTGTTGTAAGTGCCACACTTCCTGCTGCTAGTTGGTGGCGCTATGAGCATGACCCACAACAGTGGGTTAGCCCCTAAGAAAAAACATACAACTCCGTTCGATATTTAAAAAATCTTTTCACAATTTAGCATCTTTGATGTCATGGCATAATGTTGTCTAAATGTGGTGACAGTCTCATGAATAACCTAGGAGGAGTATTTAAAAGTTCAGAGAATTCAGAGAATCTATCTATCTATATATCTATCTATCTATCTATCTATCAATTTTTAGTTGTAATTTTCAATTTTTGCTATAATTTAGTATAATTATTCAATGAAAAAAATATGTAGATCTAAAGATTATATTGTAATAAGTTATTTACCATATTTATTTATCCATAAAATGGCTTTAAATTAAATTATTAGATTTTAATATGAGCACAGAAGTCATTTAGGCTTGTAATTTCCTTGAAATTCTGTTGTTACATTTTTTTCTCTGTGCACTGTCGAAATAAATGAAGTACATTAACTTTGAGTCTGCATTCGCTATTCATACGCACAACTGTTTAAATAGGCTCTAAATTAATGTTGGGCAAATGAGGACATAAATTAGATTAGAATATTGCATGTTCGCCCATAGAATAATTATTCAAAGCATAAATTACCAACTGGTTACCAACAAACAACTATTTGTCATAGTTCCGGCATTTGTGCCGGCTCACACTGTTGTTTGTTTTTCTCTCTCCCTCGTGTCTCACAGGTGTGATTATTTTTGTATTATAATTCTTTGCCTCAGAGAATGCAATAAAACTTATCTAAGTTTAAAATAGATATACAATAAATCTGTAGGCTAAAAACACAAATGAGGATTCAATAATTGTTGCCATTATTACATTGTCTGATATTTCAATTTGGTATATATGGCCCATACATTTTAAGTCTAGGCCTTCAGTGTGAAGAAAACACAGTTTCACAATGAATAAGATGCTGTATGCCCATCATACATTATGTGGCAGTCAACTAATAATACCAATTGACATTTTAAAAACACGTCCATGCACGAAAGCCAGAACAAAGGAGGTCTAATACCAAGGAAAAGCTCTCTAATAATATCTGTGATTTAAATTTTGCTTGCAATAAATTTTGTTTTGTCAGGGTACACGGTTACTTTTCAAAACTTGATCCAACACTGAATGCTCAAGCAGTCTAATTTACACTTAGAAAACTCCTGATGTTGCTATAACAATGCAAAAAGCACTTACCAATTTGCTTGAAATAAAAATCAGTCCTCCTTTCCTGTTTCATTAATCAATCGCACGATCATGTAGAACATCTCAGGTTTTTAAATCCATAAGGATCTCTTTCTCAATGGCAATAACAGCAGTGATGACAGCCAACTCATCAGCAAGATCTCACGCTCTTCGCTTTCAAATTACATCACTTAAAGTGTGATTGGTCACTCAACACAAGCTAGTAGGCCTGGACTGGGACATATCCTAAAGACCACACCCACAAGAACAAATAAATCAATCTAATTGGCTGATGAATCTGACAGTCTGTCTTTAGATGCCTATTCACTCTGTAGAAATTCTGAAGGCCTGACGGGGTGGAGCTCAAATTCACGTGCTGCTTCGGCTAACGAGCATGGCTTTGGACATGCAATTTGTGAAACAGCTGTCACACTTTGCTTGTAAGCATCGAGGAATAAATTCTGATTGGATAAATTTTTTTGTTTTTTGCTATTAACTTGTAGATTAATTAGGAGTGGAAAGCGATTGAAAATACATAGGCAAAAAGGTCAATGAGAATGAAAGGATGAAAAAATATTTATTTATTAGGCATGTTATGCCAGCAGAGAAGGCTTTGCTGGCCCTGAGAAATTGCCACTGGCCATGTACGAACAAATACAATTAGAGTTCATATATTTGAGCATTTATGTACACATTTAAATTCCACAAGTGTTTAAAAAAAGTTACATATATGATATTTGACATTTTTGTCATATTGTCATATTCTGTATATTGCATATATCTACTGTATATAATTAAAATTTTTATATCAGTAAAAACATTTATAAACACTTACTATAGTGTGTTCAGCATATATTGCCATTTTCAGATTCGTAGCCTGCTGTATTAATAGCACTTCAAATTCTAATCACATTTTATTACACAACTAATGGGGATTTTAAGTGAATGTTAGGGATTCTTTGTATAAATGCGGGTTTTGTGTGTCAGGGTACATTTACACGACAACGATGTACTAAAAACTGAAAAGTTTTCCCTTTGCGTTTTTGAAAAGTTTTGCGTACAGACGACAACAAAATGATCCCCGTTCACACGGATCCACGAAAATTACTAAAAACACTGTATTATGCATGCCAGGCCAGTAGTTGGCGATGTCACTTTGTAAAGAAACACTATGCGCCTGCACACATAAGCATTCTTTCACAGAGCGGTGAATACAAACAATGAAGATGGCGATCGCTGTTCGTAGTAGTGATGCAGTAAATCTACACTTTGCTGGAGAAGCACCAATAAACTCAAAATCTTGAGCAGCACAAACACAGTCCTGTAGTCCGCCATTGTAGTTTTGAATGTCTCACGCTTTGTTTTCAAGTACTCGCACGCATGCCTATAGACTGAACACGTAATACGCATTTGCATGAAGTCATCGTTTTCACAAATTTGCATTTTTGTACGTTTACACAAAGACAATAACGGCATCGTTTTCAAATACGTGCACTTTGAAACTCCTTTTCAAAAGTTTGCGTTTTCAGGCCCCAAAATGCCGTTGTTGTGTAAACGAACAGCCAAAACGCATAAAAAGTTTTCCGTTTGTAGTTGAAAACATTTTCGTGTAAATGGCCCCTCATTCTCAGCATGCAGGGTGAAGATTAAATGCAAGCTGTGATGTATGTGTGCTGTTTGCGGTCCCGTAAAAGTTTAGAAGGACTGTGACCGTACAATGTGGAGGAGAATTGGCAAGATCGCAAAATCGGTCGTGTCTAGAAGGGATCCCTCTTTCTTCAATTTCTCACATATGCACAGTCTGTTATATATGTCTAAGTATCTGTATCTGTGTTCTTCAGTTAACTGTGTTTATCAAAAAAACGACATATAAAGTTAAAGATCCATTTAAGATGGCTAGCAAAATAACAATGTCATGCACAGAAACGATGTTCAAATAGAAGATGTTTCTGATTTAATTTGTTTTGGTCACTGTATAATTTCCATACTTATGTGTTACTTCTTAGTTTTGATGGTGTTATACTCTAAAATCTAAAATATGCAGTAACAAATAATAAAGAATAGGCAATTGCGATCAATCTTTTCTACAGAGTTCTAGTCTTACACTGAGGAGCCGTTCACATTGAGCACATTTTTGTGTCCATCTGCGCTGTTTTATGAATGATTTCAATGTAAACGTGCACTAGATAGATGTCTTTGACGGCTTGTTTATGTTTTTAGATGCCATGTCAAGGTAAAAGAACAAACTGTTAAACGTCTCGAGCTGAGACACATACGTTTTGCTCCTTTGTGGTGCTGCATATAATTTTAGTGCAAAAACAAATGCATTTAAGCATGTGAACGTCACGTAACATGTTTCAAACACTGCGCTGAAATTTCAAAGAAATATTTTGAATATTAGCTAATATAGAGGACTATGCAATTACACAAACACCATCAATACAAGTCGCGCCAGCTTCTAGCAGAATTAAAACTAATAAACTACTGCTGTGATGTGCTACAGAGCCCCCCGAACATGCCCATGTTCTAGGTGGTGCTACAGAGCACTTTCAGTGCTTGGGCCCTAATAATAATAATCTTTAGAAGAACAATAGGGCCTCGCACTTTCAGTGCTTGGGCCCTAATAATAATAATCCTTAGAAGAACACTAGTGCCTCGCACATTCAGTGCTTGGGCCCTAATAATAATAATCTTTAGAAGAACAATAGGGCCTCGCACTTTCAGTGTTTAGGCCCTAATAATAATCCTTATAAGAACAATAGGTCCTCCGCACTTTCAGTGCTTGGGCCCTAACAAAGAAAATTCCTTAGAAGAACAACAGGGTCTCGCACTTTCAGTGCTTGGGCCCTAATAATCCTTAGAAGAACAATAGGGCCTCTGCACTTTCAGTGCTTGGGCCCTAATAATAATAATAATAATAATCCTTAGAAGAACAATAGGGTCTTCACACTTTCAGTGCTTGAGCCCTAATAATCCTTAGAAGAACAATAGGTCCTCCGCACTTTCAGTGCTTGGGCCATAGTTACAAGCTTTTTCAGGTGCAATCAAGTTGAGTGGTAGCTCAACTGATAGAGCATTGCACTTGCAATGCAAATAAGTTGGGTACGAGACCTAAAGAGCATGTGAGTCGACAAAATTAAGTGGCTGCTTCAGCAAATGAGTTTTTCATGTCACATTTGCTTCAAATGACACTATCAGTTAAGTTTAGGCTTAAGGTTTAGGGTGAGAGGAAGACTTTGTTGATTTAAAAATCATACAGCATTTCCTCTGAAAACCTCATCTGTTTAGGAGAACATTTAACTCATTTTAAGCATCACTCAGTGGACATTTCACCTCGGAACTGCCATTATTTTCCAAAACTGTCACCACAGTCAAGTAATTTTCATGAGATCAGGCAGATCAATTTACAGCCCTAGAAAATGCAGAACAAAATGGTTATTCAACTTTTAACCCGCAGTCAATTAATCATGATTCATGAGGCAGCCGCACCTTAAACAACAGCAATAGGAAATCCTTTCAAAATTCACTTCAGGGCAGTTTCTGTCATGTGATGTATTAGCCATCACAGTTGCTCTGTCTCAGTCCCAGTCAGCTGACCCCTCTGTGTCTCTGTGTTTCCAGTGAACAACAGCAGCAACGCTTTGTCAGTGGCAGACCATCTGTACAGCAGTTGAGTTGTATTGAGATTGGCATTGCAGTGTCTATTCAGGCCAAGCTGGCAGGAATCTGCCGGCACAAACCTACAAACCTCTGCCAAGACTACAGGCTCCATCAGGTGAAGTTTAATGATGATGAGCGCCACTCTGGGGAGATCTCATTTTAAAAATAAACAGTATGGACAGCAAATCTGCTCAACAAAAAGGTTAATCGGTCACATACAAAAAGGTTACGGTTGATCGTGGTTTTACAACAAATCCACTGGAGATCTCTGACTTGAACTCAGGGGATTTAGCAGCTTGGCATAGTGCCAGGGAATCTCCGGGCCCCTGTCCAGCAGAGAGGCCCCTGAGGTTCTGCTACCCTTGCATACCGAAGTAGAGTCACCACATCATGTCTTAACAGGATCATTAAACTTGTTTGGCCATTACTATGCATTCTCATGCGGGAATCACAGGAGAGAAGTGGCTTCTGTATTCACAGAGTGACCCATAGAATTTCAGTAATGGAGATCAAACTGTCAAAAAATCACGATGACCCATTTTAGTGACGTATTTCTTTACTGTCAATTTTATTTATGGTGTTTTGTCCTTATTCATTAACGCTTAAAACACTTCAGCCAAGCAATAAATTGTTCTAAGAATTAGGTTTAATGCATTCAGAGCGTATGGTTTTTCTCAGGCACCGGTGCCTGGTTGACTGCCATTGGGCAAGGCAATCGAGTATTTGATTGACTGGCTCAGTTGGCAGAAGCCAAAAATGGATTTGCCTGGAATAATGCATTCTTTCTGTGGCTAATCAGTCTCCTTATGTGCCAGCACTGATTTACAGGTTTGCTTGCCAGGTTCACTAATGCTGCTTGGCTATTTATAGCTGCCTGGCTGATTACTGGTTAACCTGTAGTTTTAAATTTTACTATGTTATGTTTATGGTTTTATTTTTTTCACTGCAAAAAAATCCAACAAATAATTGTTGTGTTCATGAGGATTTTCTTCCATGCAATATCATGTGATACAATGATTGACTTATAACTGCTTGTTCAGCCAGAATGTTTACCCGTTTATGTAGACTAACAAACATAATAGTGTTCATGAACCAATCAATAGACTACTGTGTGCATGCATTGAAACTGAGGCAAAGATCAATATTTTCTGAATCACGGATACTAGGAAATGTAAAATACTCTGAATCTACAAAGCATACAAAATCATACAAAGACATGTTAGACAAACAATATTCCCCCAAATGTTGCCCCAGCCAAACAGAGTGTTGTCAGCACATTAAAAATAAAAAAGGTTGATGTTTGATTTCTTAACTTTTCACATTTCACAATGTACAAGTAATTTAAACATTTTAGTTGCATGAGTTACTTTGTTGAAAAGTTGTAAAAAGTCACACATCTCTTGCATCCAGTCACCATAATACTTTGAGTTTCCTCAACTTATAATTTTTTTGTAAATGACTTGTAAAGCGAATTCATTAAAAAACAAACTCAACATCACTTATAATGAGTGGACATGGCAACACTACCATAGTATCACCATGGTATTTTGTAGTAAAATTGTATTAATTACTAAATTAAACATGGTTAATATATAAACACCATATTACTGTAGTAACACCATTGCATCAAATGTATGGTTTCTGCCAAAAAACATGGTTACTACAATATAACTAACACTACCTTTATATTTTTATGTATTATTATAAGTAATATTAAAGAAAATATTAAGAGAGAAGGAAGGAAACAGAATGGGAAAAAGAGTGCAAAAAATGCGGAACAGAACCTGTATTGAAAAGTCATAGTCTTGGGGCAGTTTGTCGTATATTTCTTTGTTTCCAATAGACTACTGTGGTGTAAAAAAGCCGGGCTATGTTGCAGGTGTTATTTACACCTGGGTGCAAATAGTCACTCTGAAAAAAAAAGGCAACCTTCTGCCCCAAATAATTTAATATTTCTTTTAACTATGGAAAGTGTTTACACCTGAGAGTGAAGTGCTTCTAAAGTACAAAGCAACACATGATAAGAATAGACTTAAATCTGAGTAACAGAAATGTCATAAATAGCATCACGGCTAGTGCAACAGCTTAAAGTACCAACAAAGTGTTTGATAATTGGATTTGAAATCTCTCACACTTAGAGTTGCCTAACACAAACGAAAAAAAATCTGCCTCCATCTGCAAGCATTAAATCATGTAACAAAGATGCACTATGGATAATTCAAATTTCCAAAGGAACATGAATCTGTTTAAACTTCACACCATCATATAGCCAGGCCTGTGGGGGAGGAGAGGGTGTCTTACCTGCAGGTTACCTTTTATGCTGTCAAGCTCCTTTGATGTTTTAGAAAATTGTTGTAAAATTCCTGTCCTCTCCATGAAAACCTCCTTCAGCTTCTTTTCCAGCCCCTCATAGCTACAGGATGAGAAAAGAAACAGGAAGATGACTTCTTTAAATCTATGGCATGCCTGGAAAATTCATTCTGCATGGCAGGTTACAGAAGCAGGGAGGATCTGAAGCCATAGTGAATGGTGGATGAACTCATGGAAAACATCCAAAAGTTTAACATAAAAATCCTGAAACAGAACTTGTGACCGACATCTAAGAGGTCAAAACTTCTGTTATTTATTCATGAATTTATGCTATTGTTGTTATGTACAGTACCTCTAGTAGGGCTGGGTGATACCCTCACTGAGCAGTTTATTAGGAATACCTGTACACCTAGTTATTCATGTGATTATCTAATCAGCCAACTGTCTGGCAGCAGTGCAATGCATAAAATTATGCAGATATGAGTCAGGAGCTTCAGTTAAAGTTCACATCAGCCATCAGAATGGGGAAAAAATGTGATCTCAGTGATTTCAATTGTTGGTGCCAGACAGACTGGTTTGAATATTTCAGTAACTGCTGATCTCCTGGGATTTTCACACACAACAGTCTCTAGAGTTTACTCAGAATGGTGCTAAAAACAAAAAAACATCCAGTGAGTGGCAGTTCTGTGGACGGAAATGCCTTGTTGATGAGAGAGGTCAGCAGAGAATGGCTAGACTTGTTCGAGCTGACAAAAAGGCTATGGTAACTGAGATAACCACTCTGTACAATTATAGTTAGCAGAATATCATCTCAGAATGCACAATACGTCAAATCTTGAAGCGGATGGGCTACAAAAGCATTTTTATGTGCTTTTTATTTGGCCATCAAGTTTCCTAAAGACCATGTCATTGAAGTAGTTTCGCAATTCCTCATTGTCTAACAAATCACGAAAGCATTAAGTCAGATTTAAACTACAGTAGCAAAAATGCCATTTTGAGTTAACAAATCGTTTCCATGAATCACTTCAAACTGTCATGTTTAATGATTCAAAACTCTGATTCAACAATTCATTGTTCATGTGTTTATTAGTGGAAAACAGTGTAGGAAAACATGCCTTGATTATTTTAAACTAGATTTGTATTGTATTTTAGAATCTACTTGGCAACAATCATACTTTTATGCCATTTCAGAACAAATACAAACATATTGAGATAAACATTGAATATTGTCAAAAGGCTGAAAGATATTGTGCATTAATTTTTAGCTATATTGCCCAGCCCTAACCTCAAGCTATTATTTCATTCTGAACATATGTTTCTCTGCTTATATTATATGGATGATATCTATAAAGCTTTAAAAAGCACCAGGCTTACTTCCATAAATACACATATAGCCATATTTATATCATAATTTCTGTCAGAATATCAACACTTTGCCAACCCAAAAAGACAGACACAGCTGAGCACAGCACAAACAAGATAAATAAATAAGTAAATAAATATAATGTGATTTTCTTTTGTCATTGTCCTAAATATAAATCATAAATAAGTTATGTAGAGTGCAGTCAAATACTTTCAGCAGGGCTCTTTGCCAGTGCATCCAGTGCTGCTCTCAGCTGAACCTTTATGTCAGTGAAAGCATCAACAACGAAAGCACAGTCATATGAATCTCCATGATGGGAAAGCAACACCTGCTAAATAAATAAACCATGCTGGAATGCATCCTGCCTATAAAACTCCCACAGTGTGATGTCTGTGTAACTGATCAAGGGTGTGTGCTGAAAGAGACACATAGTGATAGAAATAAAATAATAATATCCTCTCTGCTAGACTTATTCATTATCCAGTGGAGATGTGTTCACCTAGGGCAGACCTATGAGAGTTCAATAAATTGAGCTTGGCTCAAGATACATAAGACTTCATGGCCACAACCGTACGGATAACCACACATTCTGTTCTCTGCATATGAGGGGATGAGAAATAAATTGGTCATTACTCTCATGGGTTGATAATTATGCTGTGACCTCTTTTGACACAGCTGTTTTGGCAGGATCTCATACGAGGGAGTCTAAAAGAAAAGTGTTCTAATGAGAATAGGCCTGTCAGACAAACAGGCTTATAATCACATGCTGCACTCTCCGCCTTCTTGTTGCCAGCGATCACATAATTCTGATTAGAGCCACACCATGTGAGGGCTGACGATAAACCACAATCCCTCTTGAAGAAAAGGTGGTTAGCTGGAAAGAACTGACAAAACAATCTGCACACATGAATGGTGATGCTTTCTGAAAAACTGATTGTTCAGGATGAAAGGAGCTTTGAGTAACGGCACACAACAAGCAGAGAAACAATCACATGCACACAGATACAAACTAGTACCAGAGACAGTATAACGAGGAGGAGGAAAACTACTTTTGTAAAAAAATAAATGGGAGAAACCACAAAGCCCAATATAGCGGCTTGAAATCCCACCATTCAGTTAATAAATCACCTTTTTGACAGAGGCATTGCAATGCTCAATATTGCGGGTGTAGGAATAGAAGTCCCGCCTTTCAGTTAAAAGAGCCAATCATCTTTTTGATAAAGGCATCACAAGGTTCGATATGGCAGCTGGAGGAATGGAAGACTCGCTTTTCAGTTAACATTTCGGGACCAGCCTGAAAGATAATAATTTTTTTTATTTTTTATTATTATTATTTTTTTGGAGATTTTTAGATAGGAGCTGTACTTCTATTACTTGAAATAGATGCCTGGAGGTGTTACCAATATGGTTGCCAAGTGAACTGACTTGCCTTGAAAGGGACTTTGCTAGTACACACACATGCAGCCTCATTAGACAGAACCTCCCCTCCCAACTAGTATGTCTCTGTAGTTGACTTTGAATTATATGAAACTGATCTTCCTCTATAATGAATAAGTGCTGAGCCCTGGTCATTAAAGTGGAAAGTGCTGAGTTTCACAAGCCCAACACACAAGCTGCTCACACAACCTAGTATGGATGTATTGGCCTACGCAGAGGTAAAACACAGATGGAGAGGGACTGGGCTTTAGCCAACATGGCAGGACCAATCACTCCTCATCTTCCATTAGTGACTGTTGGGCTAAGCTCTCTGTGTAGACTAATGGCTTTACAGGACAATTCGATGTGCTTTCAGAATTATATAATCCCATAAAGAATGGAAATTGTCACCCCCAGTATATGACAAGAACATGTGATGTTGTCAGAAGATGCATTCGGGTGTATCGCTTATTTGAAGAATCTTAAACATTTCTTATTTTGTCGTCTTCTTTTCCTGATTTATCTTTTGCATTATCTCTTTTGAATTTATAACTTCTGAATTGCATGTTTAAATATTTTAGTTCAATAGCTGCGCTTAAAGGGAGATGAATGCATCCTGCAGCTGCTAAGCATAATGACTTAACATCTGTCGCTAAACATCCTGTTTGGGTATGTGGGATTTAATGCCCTCTATATTTTTTCTGCATGCTTTGAGATTCTTGGCGATGTCAATTTTGCATTAAATAAGTTCAAAAAAGGGGAAAGAGAGATAAAAAGGGAAGCATTGAATAAAAAATTGCCAGGAAAACAAGCATCACTCCTTTTAAATTAGTTGCATCAGTGCTGTTTTCAGAAATGTCAATGTTTTTGTATGCATACCATTTGGTTTGGGTTTTATATCATGTTATCATGCACTGGTGTTCTTTAAGCCAGATATTCTCAGCATAGAACTGGAAGATTGGACATATCCAGCCTACCAATGATATGGTCATTGTAATCAGAGACAAAAACTGTAGTGGTGATGAAAATACAAAATTGCATTGTAAAATGCTCACTTTGCAACCTGTTCATCTGTATAAAAACCCTACTTTCCACTGGACCAGATGGAATCATGCAATAAATGTACAACAGCTAGCAAAAATTCTTCCACAATAAATTCAATTTCACAGTGAAGATGTCAACAGAAAAAGGTACTTCAGCCCTGTTTCCATGTGCTTTGTACCAACACACAATTCAGTTTATATTAGGCGTTTTATTGACTAGGATAATGATGTTCTGACACTACAATGCTTAAAGCCGGCATCACAATAGCCGATTTTTCGAGATGGATATAGCTGCAGATAGAGCTCCAAAAAGGGGTGGGAGCTCCAAACCACCATCAAAGATATAGGAAGCCCCTAACCTAACCCTTTCCCTAACCCTAACCATGTGTAGAAGTGACGCCCCCTTTTGGAGTTGGCGCAACCCCCATTTGTAGTAACCCTGCCACCTTCTAGAGTAACCCCGCCCCTTTTGGGAGATTCTGTCCCCATTTGGAGGTCTCCGGCCTGCAGTTATACCTACTTGGATTTTTCCAGCGATTTTCAGGTGTAACCTAAATTTACATAATTGTCAGCCAGTAGGTGAGAGACAGAGAGTGCATTAGTGTCTGCTAATGGTCGTTAATCCCTTGACCATTGTGACATTCTGCTGAGTTAATGTTTCTTTCACCTGAAAAAGCACATCAAAATGGTTAGAAAAAAATCGTTCTTTCACCGCAGCGGGCTCTTGTGTTCTCGTCAAGTGACCAATGAGCTTCTTCTTTTATGGAAGAACTGAGAAGACGTCATTGCAGACCATTTTCATCAGTGATTGCACTTAGCCACATCAACACAAATGCAGATTGTAATCCATATGATTCAGTTAACAAGCATTTTTCCTGGGGTTCTCCTACGCTAAAATACCTAATGAAATCAGAAACCGGAGGCACAATAGTCTGTTTTTATGGAAGGTATTTTCTTTATTCACTGAGAGCTGCATATGGAGCTGCATTCTACGGCAAGCCTCAAGGGAATAAATACACAATCACACACATTCACAAGGTAAAGTTACTCCATGAATCACATCCTAAATCACTTCATTTGTTTATGTTCACGGGGTACTGCTGTTGTTATTTCAACGTAACAGGGACTCAGAGATAGAGAGTTGGGGGGAGTCGTTATGTCTGTCACCCCTCCAACATTTTGTATCGGCAAGTGTGGCATACTGTACCTCTGAATGAGGAAAGCGAGATCTCAGCAAAACAGTCTGCAAGTGTTACACCCTCAGCCAAAATTGAGTTGTTTGGAGTCTGCAAGTGTGATGCTGGCTTAACCCAACTAGAACCGATTCACATGTGAAGTCCCATGTTTGAGTATACACATGAAATGGGTTTGATGCAACTAGGCCTAGTCTTCACATTTGGAGAAGAGAGAAGCAAAATTCCAGGAAGTTTTGAAATACATGGATGCCCAAAATCATTTGTTCAGCTAAAGCTAAAATTAGGGCACTTGTACTTGTTTCCCCTAGAATACTGTGCACACATAATCTGTTTCTATGAGACTGAGTTTAAAGAGGGCATGAAATTTCCAAATCATGTTTTTATGTTGCTGTGTGCAGGCAAAGGTTTAGACAGTCTGCTAAATCCCTTTCCATGTCTAGAAGCAATAAAATGCTCATCTACAATTCTACTACACAATCATACAAACATCTGAAAAAAAAAAAAAAAAAAAAACCCTACGGCCAGTGCAGTTATTTTTGCAAGTACCTTCTCTGTTTCGTAGTCATATCACTGTTGCTTTGCATTGCTGGAATATTGGCTAGAGTGTGAGCTTTATAATTGACTTATAATTTCCTGATATCTCATTAATAATGTGTCCCTGTCATAATCTTGAAATTGAAATGTAATCCATAATGCATTATTGAGCATTTTATTCAGGCATGCAGACATGAATTGATCTTTACCAGCCATATCATGCATGTCCAATTTAATCCAGTTTAAAATAGCATATTAATTGAGGAGTTTTAAGGTGGAAGAGGGGCTGGTTGCCATAGATATGTTTTGACTCTATTTCACCTCTAGACATGTGATATGATTCTCTCCAGCTGCTTTCTTGTCTAGTGAGATTTTAAGCCATTTAATAATGCCCAGCTGGAGTTGTCTAGAGCCACCAGTATTACAGCATGACTGATAGTGATCTGGAACAATTATTATTATTATTATTATTTTATTTTATTTTATTTTATTTTTTATTTTTTTAATACCTGAAATCAATTTGTCCCTCTCTGCATATGCTACTGCCTAATACTGTAGATATGCAAAATACGAGGAGCCATTCAGCCAGTGTATTATAATGCAATAGCTGATAAATTATGCCACTGACAAGCACTCTAGGACTATATTTTACATTGTCTAATATTGTTGTTGTTTTTTGTTTTGTTTTTTTGTCTCTTACATGCAAAAGCTAGCCAGCTTGTTATAACACAATACTCTGTAACTTGTAAAGGTTGAACATACGGTAAAAGACAAATCATTATATCATTAACCCTGAATCTACAATCAAATTCAAAGTAAAAACTATTTATTTTGGTAAACAACAACTCCTCAGGCATTTTATTCATTAAATACAGTATGTCGGTTTATGCAAGAGGAACAAAAATGCCCCATTGATTTTACTTTATAGCTTCGGACAGAGGTATTTTTATGCACATTTTGCTTGGAAGCAAAGCATTTTTATAAGAGGGAATTTTTGTATTTTGTGAGTATTAACCGATACAAAATAATTTTCTTATATTTTCTAATTAGTGTTAAATATATGACGTGGGTGTAAATAAAAGCTTTAAATGATCTGATGCTTTGAAATGGGCCTTTGTATTTCCTTGATATAGGAAAGAAAGAAAAAACTACCAAAAAGCGAGGTTCACAATTCAAAGGTGTTTGTAGCAGTGATCAATCAGCTAAAGAGAAAAAAGAATGAGTGATGCTTGGAAATCATCCAGCCCCATACCAAGCGAAGAGCAGTTCAGCATGCAATGCTGCAATTTCTTTCTACAAATCACAGCTCAATATGCCATACTGACCAGACATGACAGATTGCTCCACTAACATTATGGAGGGAGAAAGTCACAGCAGGAACACAAATCACAACATTCAGTATTGGACTTATATAGTCGGATTTTATTGAAAATAATTTAAACTATGATTGCCCTTTTCTCATATTGTCTAATTCTAACATTGTGTCCGCTTGAGTTATAGCCTGTCAAAACACTAAACTGACTAAAATTGCAATTCTATACTTTACTGGCCACTGCCTACACCTCGGACTTAGGATGGACTTCACCGGAAATTAATTGCCACAAGCTTCCAGCCAGACTGCGAGACACACCTCACTGACCTCTACTTGCATCATCTTGGTCATAGGATGGACAACACTCTCTTAAAATAGATATATAGACAATAATTTAATGCCAACTATAGCCTTCGTCAGCCAAATTAAAAAGAACACTCCATCTACGTGCACTTCCGCAGTCAATTCAGATTGGAATTCAAAGACATTTAATCATTAATCTTAAAGTTCAATCAATATCCTGGTTTCTCCCAAGGTTTTTTTTTTTTTTTTTTCTTCATTAACTAACATTTTATGGAGTTTTGGGTTCCTTAGTTGCTTTGGTTTGTTCACTGGGGGCCTAAAGACAAATCATTTTTAAAGCATGATTTTCAATCACGGTTTTTGTTTAAACTGCATTACAGACATTACAGCATCATGTTCTGTTGCAGTATACTTTTCTGTAAAGCTGCTTTGAAACGATGTGTGTTGTGAAAAGCGCTATACAAATAAAAATTATTTGACTTGATCTTGTTATGCAAGACTAACTATCCCTGGTTAATTGACTGGGTACGCATTTTAATTATGTCACATAGATCACCAGTATGGTGAGAGGAATCTTTGTTTCATTCCAAAGGGCACAGGAACATTAAAAATCAATTCCTTTCTATTACCCACAGATAGCTGTATTGACTGGCTCACATTGTCACAGCGTTCTCACATGTGAGAGAAGACAGCAATCTGACAGATCCCATGAAGACAAAAGAATGACCTTTCGGGATCAGCTGTGTGAGGAAGGGTAAAGTGTTGCTGTGGGACAGTTCAGGGCCTCTGCGTTCCAAATGCAATTTTCAAAAAGACTGGGACACACATGTACACACTTCACCAGTGAACCATTTATGGAGCGCTACCCTGGCTTAAAGAGCCATCACAGAAATTTAATTTAATTTTTTTTCTGTTTTCTGTCATTACAAGAATAGGAAAAAGTAGTTAACTATGAGGCCCTGTTCTGGCAAAAACAAATTAACCTACTTAACTAAAGTTGGACCTGAAATATTTGAAATGCCTTTTATTACCTAAAACACAGTAGAGAGAAGTCACAAGAGATCAATAAAATCAGAATATGAACACCTCCCTGTGCTTAAGTGAGTTTGGGAGACAGATATTACATAAAGAGACAGACACACTTTATTAAATTTAAGGGGAAATTCAAGTATTAGGATATTATATACATGATATTTGACTGTAGTTGGGCTGCGGTTTCAGTTACAAAAAGGCTTAATGTTTTTGTTTTGTTTTTGTTTTTTATCTCTTTTTCACACTAGAGACTAGGGAGAGCACCATTAAAATCAGTTCATAACCCTGTTATTGCCCACACTGGAGTATTATTATTTCTTTGAAGCCATAATTGTATTTCTAAGATGCACAGTATCAAGTACTATTCAATCCATTTACATCAATTTAGAGAAAATGAAAGTGATAAGATCTTCTGAGACTGTAGGCTAAGTTACATGAGACCCACAAGAACATGAACAATAAAACGTGAATCACCGCAGCCTATAATATAGAGCTTTGTGTCCTCTTGTCGTGTGGTGCCTCATTAGTGAGCTGCAGCCCAAGGTAAGCACTACAAAGCACTGGGGTCAAATATGAGAACAGTTTCATGTGTCATTTACTTAATCAAACCTCTTCAGCAAATGGTTTTCAAGTGATGTTAACCCTCTAATGCATGGTTTCCACTACATTGTGCAGATCTTTAAAAGCAATTTTTAACCATTCAGGGTGTAATGTCACATCACAAACACCATGGATGATTTTTTTTTTTTTTTTTTTTTTTTTTGACTGTCTTCTTTTTATGGCATTGTGATTTTTATGACAACATACAACCCCAATTCCGAAAAAGTTGGGACAGTATGGTATGTAAATGCTAATAAAAACAAAAAGGGATGATTTGTAAATTATATTCACCCTTTTCTATATTGAAAACACTACAACTACACATTATATTATGTTTTTCCTTTTTTAATTTAATTGTTTTTTGAAAATGTACAGTTATTTCAAATCAGATGATTGCAACCATATTTCTTGAATCTTTTATCTACACTATATTGCCAAAAGTATTCGCTCATCTGCCTTTAGACACATATGAACTTAAGTGACATCCCATTCTTAATCCATAGGGTTTAATATGATGTCGGCCCACCCTTTGCAGCTATAACAGCTTCAACTCTTCTGGGAAGGCTTTCCACAAGGTTTAGGAGGTTTATGGGAATTTTTGACCATTCTTCCAGAAGCGCATTTGTGAGGTCAGACACTGATGTTGGACGAGTAGGACTGGCTCGCAGTCTTCGCTCTAATTCATCTCAAAGGTGCTCTATCGGGTTGAGGTCAGGACTCTGTGCAGGCCAGTCAAGTTCTTCCACACCAAACTCGCTCATCCATGTCTTTATGGACCTTGCTTTGTGCACTGGTGCGCAGTCATGTTGGCACAGGAAGGGGCCATCCCCAAACTGTTCCCACAAAGTTGGGAGCATGGAATTGTCCAAAATCTCTTGGTATGCTGAAGCATTCAGATTTCCTTTCATTGGAACTAAGGGGCCAAGCCCAGCTCCTGAAAAACAACCCCACACCATAATCCCCCCTCCACCAAACTTCACAGTTGGCACAATGCAGTCAGACAAGTACCGTTCTCCTGGCAACCGCCAAACCCAGACTCGTCCATCAGATTGCCAGATGGAGAAGCGTGATTCGTCACTCCAGAGAACGTGTCTCCACTGCTCTAGAGTCCAGTGGTGGCGTGCTTTACACCACTGCATCCGACGCTTTGCATTGCACTTGGTGATGTATGGCTTGGATGCAGACGCTCGGCCATGGAAACCCATTCCATGAAGCTCTCTACGCACTGTTCTTGAGCTAATCTGAAGGCCACATGAACTTTGGAGGTCTCTAGCGATTGACTCTGCAGAAAGTTGGCGACCTCTGCGCACTATGCGCCTCAGCATCCGCTGACCACGCTCTGTCATTTTATGTGGCCTACCACTTCGTGGCTGAGTTGCTGTCATTCCCAATCGCTTCCACTTTGTTATAACACCACTGACAGTTGACTGTGGAATATTTAGTAGCGAGGAAATTTCACGACTGGACTTGTTGCACAGGTGGCATCCTATCACAGTACCACGCTGGAATTCACTGAGCTCCTGAGAAGCCAATTCTTTCACAAATGTTTGTAGAAGCAGTCTGCATGCCTAGGTGCTTCATTTTATACACCTGTGGCCATGGAAGTGATTGGAACACCTGAATTCAATTATTTGGATGGGTGAGCGAATACTTTTGGCAATATAGTATATATTGTGCACTGTAGAGGGTAAAATGCCCAAAATCCTTCCAATTTGTCTTTGGGGAACATTGTTCTCAAAGAGCTGGATTATTTGCTCGAATGATCCTTGCTCTTGAAGGACTAGACTGTTTTTGGAGGCTCCTTATATACTATGACACTATTGCCTCACCTGTTTATCATCTCCGGTTTCACATCACTGATTTGAAATTACTGCACATTTAAAAAAAAAAAAAAAAAAAAAAATGAAATTCACAAGGAAAAACATATAATGTGCAGTTGTAGTGCTTTTAATATAGCAAAGGGTGAATATAATTTACAAATCACTCCTTTTTGTTTTTATTAGCATTTTTCATATTGTCCCAACTTCGGAATTGGGGTTGTAAATTCAAAAAAATGTACCATTACCCTCTATTGTAATGGACAAATGTATAATGCTTTCAAAATGTATAATTTTGGGGGGGAATGGTGAGGGTGTACATGAAAGAATAAGAGAATAATGAGATAATTTCAGTTTTTGGGTGAACTATCCATTTTGGATTTTTATTTTTACATTTTAGTTTTTGATTTAACTATTAATGCATCAGGGGTTAAACAGAATAAAATCTAAGCTGATCTTGTTGGTCAGGAATAATGGATCTTGATTATATAAGAGATAATATGAGCAATTATTTCTCCTTGTGGGACAGGGTTTTGTAATACTTTGTTTGTTCATTGTTCTTTGTATATTGTCTCATATACCTAATTAGCTGTAGCACAGCTTGATACATAATTATCAATTGACTACAATTATGTAGACTATAATTGGGAAAAACAAGCATGCAAATAATTTTGCAATGCTTAAGATTTATTTATCTCAAAGTTATAACTTGATTTGATGTGAAAAGCAGAAACAGCATAAAGAAAATTAAAAAAAACAGAAAATAGCTTAATATTTTTTTTATCAGGAGAATAAATAATGAACTTCCAAATGCCCTCTCCATTTATATATTTTTTTTAATCTATTTATCTTTATCTTTTCTTTCACCAGTCTCTCTCCACCACTTATTCTTTCTCAAGGAAAAACAAACTCAAATCATTGAGATGGTGTTTCAGGTGAAATACATGACAGTCCAAGCATGGGTGTTGGAAGTTTGCTGAGATTGCCCCTTAACTGAGCCCCGGACATTTAAAGGCTGATATTTGTGGAGGCACGTTCACTAAAGCAAGTGTCAGGACCAGGGGGATGTTGGAGGAAGGGGTAATGGTTTCACTAATCTTGTATGTGCTAGACATCCCATTAAAGTTGTAGGGACAAGATGTCAAGGGAACAATCAGTTACCACTTAGAGCCACACAAAGCAGGTGGCAGGGTCCTTTCACATGTAGAGATGAGAATATCTCCTCAGGTTATCCAGTGGCATCAAGGAAAAAAGGCTATGTGGTCATGTGAGTCTTGACATTTGGATGGGTGGCAGATAGGCTGTGGGGAGAATTACTTTTGTCATTTGGTGTATGAGTGTGCTGCCCTGACACTGATGGGGTGAGTCCTATTAAGAGACTATTTGGAAAAGGGATTAAAAAAACATAGGAAAGACTCTTTCAATGCATGATTGGTTCAGAAACTGATCAAGCACAAAGGTCATCTTGAGAACTCAGAAACTCTTGCCTGACTCTTGAGAGGCTTTTAAAACGGTGCGCTGAATTGCCATGACCAATTCCCACATCGTCACCCCATCCCATCACAATCTGTCTGAATGCATCCACTATTATCTGTCTGCTGGATTCAAAAATGGTGCGTATTAAACTGGCAATACCTGGGTGTCACCAATAAGCATTCCCTGTCACCTGACAGCCATTTATTAGGGTTTGACAGTGTATCAACCTTTTGGGTTAATTCACACGCACAAGTTGTCATAACAATATGCTTCAAGTGTCTCTCTGTGAAAGGTAAGGTTATAACCGGCTCAAATGTATGTCTAGGGGAAACAAATCGAAATCTGATATCATAAAACTGGCAGGAGATTTCATTTACAATAAAAATTTTCAATTTCAGTGTTTGAACACAGTGTTTTCTGTTATACATTAACAAGAAGTGATAAATACTATTTCAGGTTTCAGAGTATCACATGCTCAGCATTTTCAAAAGGACTGACTAGAATTAATGTGTGATTTAATTAAATCAAAAAATGACCACGTATTCTTATAATGACATATTCTCTTTTAAACTGAGCCTATGGCTTATTTTATTGTAATTTCAAGAATCTTCAGTGGAAGAGATAAAAGCATCTTTTTTTTTTCTTTTTTTTTTTTAGGAGGAGATCTTTTGATTTCTAGAAAGTAAAGTCACAGTGATTTTTACCTTGATCATAACTTGTCTCATATAATTTGAAGCATGCTTCACTGACACTTTAGTCGACTTGGTATACCAGTACACAAACGAAAAAAAAAAAAAAAAAAAAACTTTGCAAAATAGTTTAGTGTGGTGGTATATATGCCACAAAAAAAAAAAAAAAAAAAAAAACATTTTCACACAATAAATATTAAAATGGTTTATGTTTATTTCAATTTTTGTTTAAATTACTATAGTTATAATAGTTTTAAATATGTAATAATTTGTACTTGTATAATGGATTGTCATAATAAATATTGAAAGTCTGGAAAATATCTAAAATATAAGAGGCATTTGAAAAGTACCAAAAAATAAATGATAAATGCATTTAAAGCTTTACAATTTTAAACCAAAATATTACACCAAGTTTTTGAATTATAGCACAAACACACCTTTCATGCAATGGATTTCACAAAAAGACATTTGTTAGGTTTCAAATTAGAATAGAATTAGGCTTGTGTAACCTCCCTCAGCCTTAGTTGTTGTGAGTAGAGGCAAGATTACACTAGCTGATTTTTAAAATCTGAACAGATTATAAAAATACTATGTATCACACACTTACAGTCTATGTGAATGGCTACTGAAAGAACAGGGCATCACACACCAAATGACAGAGGAAGCGAAACAAACAGAAACTCATTACCTCCCATTCTAAGAGAAGCATGACACTCAGATGTACAAAAATATATATGTGCAGAAGCTGGCTGCCTTTTTCTTTTCTTTCTTTCTTTCTTTTTTTTTTTTTTTTTTTTTTTACTGTTGTGTTTTGTTATTTTGCAAAATCTGCTAACTCCAATGTTCAAATGCAACAAAAGTCCACCAAACCAATACCAGACTCAAGCATGAGGAGTTGAGAATAGGAGCCTAACTGCTCCCTGACCTCTCAGACAGGGGCCGCTAGCTCCAAACCGATTCAGAAGATTAGGTAGCAGAAATAGCGAGCCTGCTTCAATGGTGAGTTAAAACTAGCTCCTCTTATTAAATTGGACAGGTACTGGTTTAAAGTCATGCTAGCTTAGGTGCCAGAGTGATGCATTTGTCTGTCTGCATTAGGTTCACTTGGGTTCTTTAGCTTGTAGCATGCAGACAGCCGGCTAACCACACATTGACAGTGTGGCGGTCAAGTGCCATCTCCATTCCCATGTCTTACTGGGTGGAAATCAAACATGTGCACACGCACAATCAAACAGGAATGCACACATATATACTCCTGCACAGTTTTTGTATTTGGTGCATCTTGTATTAGATATTCAATTCTACAAACTGAAGCACAAAACTGTAATCTATAACGATACGAAGCATCAGTGATTTGGAATAAGATTTAAGATGTAATTTAACATAGCACAAATATGCAAGGGATGGTAAGAACTAAACACCGGCTGAAAAATGAGCTGAAAGAACAGCACTTACAACTGAAATGAGCCGAAAACTGAAAAGGACGAGAACTATACAGACTCACTCTATCACGCAAAGGTCTAAGCATAATAGAGAAAAGTGCTGTTCCCTCTTTGTATGCTACATAAGAATAGCACAGAATGTATATGATTGCATAAAGCAGAAATTCAGAAAATAGTTTGGAGCCATCAGACTGATCTAACTGCAAAACCGGAAACAGTTGGTTAACTTTTATTTAGCTCAAATCAGTCTGTGCTTACCGAAATTCAAAACACTGCCACCAGTTGCCAAAGCGGAAAGTGTTGTTGGTCATATGGGCACATGTGAAATATTTCCGGGTGAAATGTCCATGGAGTTAGTCCAAAAGCTAACTGTTTTCAGCTTGTATAGGATGTAATATATTGAATGCATATTTTATAAACTGCACCCTCAGACCCAAAACCCAAAACTAAACCTAACCATCAGTGGAGTAAAAATGTAATGTTATGGGGAAATTTGCAACCCCCAATGACTGATTATGCGAATGCAGTTACTTCCTGGTTTCAATGCGGAATGTGAACTCAGATCTACCATGTCGCTGCTACTGCATCATGCCACAATGAAAAGAAAACATGCTTGAACCAATGCAAAATTGTCTGATGGGAGATGGAGCTTGTCAGTGAGTCGGCATAATGTGGCCGAACTAGGGTACTGGAACTTACGGAAACAACATGCAGACATCCCGTGTGATCATGTTGGAGCCATGGCCTCGTCGTTAGCACCTGTGAGGTCTTTAATACCTGGAGAAAGCTACCTGTTAGCATTCGCTTAAATGGGTCAGCTAGAACAAGACCCGCCAAAGAATGCGATCTGAAATTATATAAATATATATCCTCCTGACAACGAGCGTGACTGTGATTGTGCTATGTGCATTTTCCATTACTATTTTTGATTTGTAACTAGTAGCACCTAATAAGAGCAAATAGCTTTCCTAAAAATTTATGAAACTGAGCAGGACTAAGTTGTGAAATTTTAAATAATACCAAGATATAGAACGTTTTCTTATATATATATATATATAATTGTTTATAATGTTTCCAGGAGTGTTGGTTATTCGTGTTTTTGAGACGTTACAGACATTACAGATGATTTTCTGTGAAGCTGCTTTGGAACAATGTTTATTGGGAAAAGCACAAATAAAAAAATATGCAAAACTTATTTGACTTGTTTTGACTTTTATGTTACAATGTTTTTTTTTTATACTTTGGCAACAATATATCAATGTTCTCGATTTGCACTGTCAAACAAACAAATGATAGCCAGTGCTGAAGCATTTAACCAATCAGAAAATTGCATAAGTATTTCTGACACAAGTAATGGCAAGCATCATCCAATCATTGCCAACCATGTTAAAATAAATTTATACATTGTAAATTCTGAATCAATGTACTGATTACCATTGTCCTTTGTTTGCCAACCATGTTGAGTGATTCAAACATCATCTGCAGCCTAAAACTTAACTTTTGATAGGAAGTTTGGATTGAAAGCACTTGGCTTCATAGTAAAGCTATAGGATACTCCCTTGTTCCCTATTTAATTAATGATTTAACAACCAGTGTGATGTCTGTCTGCACTGGTCTCAGAACAGTTAGAAATGCACTGTATTTTCATCCTAACTACATATAAATCCTATTAAAGCAAAACAATTTTCTCAATGTGAAAATGCACAGTAAACACACTGGTGGCCAAAAGTTTGGAATAATGTACAGATTTTGCTCTTATGGAAAGAAATTGGTACTTTTATTCACAAAAGTGGCATTCAGCTGATCACAATGTATAGTCAGGAGATTAATAACATGAAAAATCACTATTACAATAAAAAATAAAAATAGAAAATACTTAAACTTCTTCAAAGAATCCACGTGCAGCAATGACAGCTTTGCAGATCCTTGGCATTCTAGCTGTCAGTCTGCCCAGATACTCAAGTAACATTTCACCCCACGCTTCCTGTAGCACTTGCCATAGATGTGGCTGTCTTGTCAGGCACTTCTCACGCAGCCTACAGTCTAGCTGATCCCACAAAAACTCAATGGGGTTAAGATCCATAACACTCTTTTCCAATTATCTGTTGTCCTATGACTGTGTTTCTTTGCCCACTCTAACCTTTTCTTTTTGTTTTTCTGTTTCAAAAGTGGCTTTTTCTTTGCAATTCTTCACAAAAGGTCTGCACCCCTGAGTCATCTCTTTACTTTTGTACATGAAACTGGTGTTGAGCGGGTAGAATTCAATGAAGCTGTCAGCTGAGGACATGTGAGGTGTCTATTTCTCAAACTAGAGACTCTGATGTACTTATCATCTTGTTTAGTTGTACATCTGGCCTTCCACATCTCTTTCTGTCCTTGATAGAGCCAGTTATCCTTTGTCTTTGAAGACTGTAGTGTACACCTTTGTATGAAATCTTCAGTTTTTTGGCAATTTCAAGCATTGTATAGCCTTCATTCCTCAAAACAATGACTGACTGACGAGTTTCTAGAGAAAGTTATTCCTTTTTTGACATTTTTGACCTAATATTGACCTTAAGACATGCCAGTTTATTGCATACCGTGGCAACTCAAAAACAAACACAAAGACAATCTTCAGTTAATGAACCAAATAGCTTTCAGCTGTGTTTGATATAATGGCAAGTGATTGTCTAGTACCAAATTATCAATTTAGCATGATTACTCAAGGATAAGGTGTTGGAGTGATGGCTGCTGGAAATGGGGCCAGTCTAGATTTGATAAAAATTACTTCTTTCAAATAGTGATGGTGCTGTTTTTTAAATCAGTAATGTCCTAACTATACTTTATGATCAGTTGAATGCCACTTTGGTGAATTAAAGTACCAATTTCCTTCCGAAACAGCAAAATCTGTACATTATTCCAAACCTTTGGCCGCCAGTGTATATGATTTCAAATGAAAACCTTGTGCAGCTGTACACATTAGATACATTGTGTTTAGCAGACTGGCGCTTTGCGATAAATCACTCAAATTGAAAAATGCCATATCGGATGAAACTAGAGACTCTAATCTTTTGACTCAAACAGGTTTCAATGTAAAAACGTAATTAGGTTTCTTACCAGATGTAGTTGCCATTTCTCCCAAAGACAAACTCCGCTGTGATCGCCGCCACGTTGTTTTGTCACATGACTCCGTACGTCAAAAGTTTAAGCCTTTACTGACAGCCCAGAGTCTCCTGAACTGAGATCAGTCAGTTTAAATTAAACTAAATTATGCGTTGCATATAGTGAAGTGGTTCTAATTACACCCTGCCCCCTCCCAATTCTTGTCATCTCTCTACTGTCAATATTAATAAAAGTAATCAAAATAAGAATTCAGACAAATTTTTCAGTAAAATTAATAAAAACTACTAAACAGGGTTTCAAAAAGGATGATGTTGGTGGAGTCTTAATAAGAATAAGAAAACCATAGAGAGAAATGTATTTTAAACCTGTGTAGTTTTGTTCTGGGGAACAAACATTGCATCGCTTTCCATTAAAATCTACACATGAAATGCATGGAAGGTCACACTTACATGGCTCTCTCCTGCATGCAAGGATCTGTAGAATAAAGAAATGCTCTCAAAAACACTGAGTTCTCAGGGTACTGAATGACAGAGGTTTGGTCCTTATCACTCATCAGGATCACTATGCATTTAGGCACCCCCGCTAGCCACTGGCCTTCAGCTAAGCTCATTATGTAAAACACTGATCAGCATGAGGGCCACATCCTGGTGACTGAATTCACATTGAAGATGCACTTCATGTTTTGAAACATCTATTTTAAGCTGACTGTTTCTGCAGCTCTGCTCAGAGGACAGACGTCAGGCGCAGAAATCTGCGGTGACATTGAGTCACCCCATTCTGATGGTTTTGTTTATGTTCCTTCACAACAGAGGTAGCACCCTATTCGCTCTTAATTTCTTTCAGGAGATGAGATATATGGCAAAAATTGCACTTGAAAAAAATAATACCTTACACAATTTTTCTAAGCTAATAATGGACCTGAGATCCTGTGACACACATGGAGCATTTATAGAGAATCAGATATAGCCTCTGCAACTCCAAACTGTCATCCAACAATTCTGAATTTAGGCTGCACCTTCTGTCCCAATGACATGGATATTTTATAAAATGATTGTATAGACTACATATCAAATGAATTCATATTTCCCTCCTTACTAAACCATTAAGTACGGCCATAAAACCTTTAACTACTGTATATATTAATTGAAAATTGTCCAGTTACTCTAATTAGTTAAGTAAAGGCCTAAATGATTAGAAACAAACCAGACACAAACTTTCATTTCTGCAAGGCAACTTATCATTCAAGCACTGCAAAATCAATTCATTATGATTCAGAGGAGATGCTCAGTGCACTCAAAAGTAATTGAGGCTATATTTTAAAACTGTAGCATTAGCAGCTTTTCTAAGATGTTTTTAAAATGTGATGATTTACTCATGCATGAATATGAAGGATTTTCTCGCGTTACGCTCTGGCATCAACAAACTGAGGGTATACTCATTTCAAATCTTGCGTAAACTTTCTCTCACATATAGTAATGAATTCTAATGAATATTCCCACGTTCATATTTAGTCAGATATGATTTCCTCTGTCTCGTTGTCACAAGTAAAGCCTAGCACTGCAAGTTAGTACTGATTAATTATTGGCCATTGTGGATGAAACATCTCCTTTTGCGTTCAATGTAAGATATAAAGTCATGCGGGTTTGGAACAACATGAGGGTGAGTATTTAATGACGCAATTTTCAGTAGTGGGTGAACTATCCCTTTAATGAGAGAATCCAGGCTAATTTCAGTAGACAGAAACACCACTCAATTGCTTCTACATCTGTGTTTTCGAAGTGCTTTTACAATCTTTGAAATTCTGGCAAAATATACCATCATTAGAGGCAGTCTACCCAATAGGTTTTGCATCAGGGCCCAGCTGGTCTTCTCACCTCTCAGTTAAAGCTGTGTTTGCCCCGTCTTTAATGGCTGTTCCCCTCAATGCTCTTGCATCTCAGATGGCCCGTCATCCAAACCACGATCAATCCCTCAAAGTGATTTGCCAATAACCTTGCTGTTGTGATGGACTTCTGTGGCCAGTGTAGCCCAGCAATTTTTCTGTTTTGGAATTTGATGGGAAAATAATGACTAATCCCTGTTGTGATTTTTACATTATGGAGAATATTTGCAAGATCAGCAGGCTCTAAAATTCTTGAATTGCTTTACAGGTTGGACTTCACTGAAAGCTACTGCTAAAACCCTCTAGAGTAGGAATGTCAATCCCAGTTTCCCAAGAGGTAAGAAGCTAATTTTCATCTTGACCCAATTATATAAGTCAATTACATGAATGTGATCAGACAGGCAAAGACTGAATTGTGTTCTATCACTTATAGCATTATAATTATTATGTGGCTGAGACAAAGGCCAATTCTAATACCTTTAAAAGAGGGTTGTCCTCCTGGATTTGAACTGGTACAAAGAATGTCAAAAGGCAGTTTTATCTTTGAAACACATGTATATGAACATGATGCAAAATTCTGTTGATTACAGGATCAATAAATCAATTAATAAATCAATCAATCGATTCACCCATATAAGGCCTCTTTTATGGCCTCCTTAGCCATTAAACTGTAGGCTGTCATTTTGATTTATGAGGTTCATTTATTAGCAGCTCCAAAGCTTCAAATAATTTGGAAAATCTCCCAGATATAACTGGTGAAAACTATTAAACCAAAATTAAATTACTTTAAAAAACTACCACTCCTCCTTATCATTAATACTATATAATGCTCTGCAGGGGAAATCGTTATTAACGATTATTTGCAAATTCCTTCAAAGCACAAAGTACTGCATAGTTATTTCTTTGATATTAAATAATATAGCAGAAATAGATATCTACATCTTTCATTTAAATGTTGGAGGTGTCCAACTCATGCAGAGCTGGAAATTTACCAGTTACTATTGATATAATATTGCAGCATAACATCAGCTTTAAGTAATGTTGTGTCTGTTATTTAGACTATATTATGCCACCTTTTATATTTTACCCAATATTTTACTCTACATTATTTCTGCACTGCAATACTTGAAGATTCCATATGGCATCACAGATGATTTGCTAGGAATATAAGAATAACAATATAGTTGTTTAAACAGCTTTTCCCCTTAATATTTTATTTCCATAAAGGGGCCCATTTATTTTAAACATTTCAACAGATTCTTTGCTTCTGATATGACAACAACTCAAAAATTTCAGTTATTTGCACAGTTTCATCTAATATATCTCCTGTTGTTTTGTCCAAGATATTGCTTTGCAGCAAGTATATGAGTATTCTGCCTAAAATTGTTTTCTAGGAAGATGATGTTGAGTCCAGGTATTTGCTTTCACAAATACTTGTTTTTGGCATATAAATCACAGAATCGCTTCAAGATCTGACTACTTAAGACTATTTAAAAAGGGCATAAGACTCTGTCGGTTGATTGTGCTTATCATGTGTTTTTTACCAGTACTTTTTATGGAGAGTGTCCCCAACTCAACACGCTATATTGTCCACATTAATTTTTCATATCTTTCCACTTGGCCGTCATCACATTTAATGTGTACTTTAAAGCTATGGCTCTGTGGGATATGGTTGTGTGAACTGTGTGACTAATGTTCCATGAACAGCACATCATTTGAGCTTTCCTCGCAATGCAACTTCCTCCAGTTATTTAAATCCATCAATGAGTCCTTAGCTGTTGTGTAGGTCATAAGGGAGCAGAGTGTCTCTTCTATCACCTGACAAGCAAACTAGATAGAGCTAAATGTTTTTGATAAAACTGTTATATTTCATCCTTAATGTCAAAATGTTTCAGAGAGAATGCTCGTGTTATTTACTGGGACTATTATTTTTCAGCTTTACTTCTGCATTCATGGACTTCCCACTTGGATTTGAACTCTCTCGAAATGAACTCCAATTAAACTGGCAAACTAGTAGCATTTGTAAGCAAGACATTTGGAAAGCTTTAGACAAAATAATTGGATGCCTTTAGAGAGATGAAACTAAATACAAACTGTTATAGAACTCACTTTGGCAGTTAAGGGTGTTATTTATAGCAGTATGGGCAAGCAGCTCTTTCTAATGTAAGTGAATAGTGACCACAGCTGTCAAGCAAGATTTTAAAGTCAACATTTTCAGGGAATAACTTAAATTTCAGTCTGTTCCTCACACAAAGCTCCTCACCATATGTCTTCAGAAGACTTGGAATATAGTGCTTTTGTCACATGGACTGGTTTTATGTTGCCTTTGTGGTGCTTTTTTCCCATTCCATGGAAGAAAAAAGTCATATGGGTTACGAATGACATGAGGGTGAGTAAATGATGGCAGAATTTCCATTTTTGGATGAACTATCCATTGAAAAGCTGGATATATTCATCCCCAGTACATTCTGCAATGTCTGACTGTTAAATCAATAATTTGGGTGTTTTTGTACCAAGTCCTCCTGCAGTAATATACCTGTTGCCCTCCATCATATTGCACAGACTGTTTTGATTGCCAAAGAGCATCAGCCCACCTCAGTCCTGTGAGAGCCAGTCCTGTTTGTTATGTGTCTGATGTGTCTGAGGTGTATGTTGCTCTGTTGTATTGAGCATGAATAGCCTTAGGGGAAGTTATGTCACTATTGATCGGGGGATATTTTCTTCATGCTGTTGTCCTATTCTTCCTTAATGCAGTTTTAAGACACTTTTATCAGCACTCCTGTTAGATGGGGCCCCTAGAAGAATGGATAAGAAAACTAGAGAATCAACGGCCAATGGTCCAGTTAAAGAAAGTGCCACTGCCGAATCCATTTTAAATCCCTTTTCCCCCACATATAAGAGCAAGTAGTGGTGCACTGATCAGGAAATTTGAGGACGATACTGATCTCCGTTTTTTTTTAACACTAAGATTGGCCGATTTTTAAAAAGTGCTCTTTGCCACTCTTTTGCAAGTTATATTGTGCAGTTATGTTTATGCCCCACTAGGGGTATGCAGCGAAGCCATTATCTGTATTTGTATCTGTATCTGTTCATATGACAAAATTATCTGTATCTGTCTCTGTATTCAGATAGAACCAGGTGTGGGTGGGGCTTAAACCAGAATATTTAAGTGTTACTCTTACATTTATACTTTCTATTAATAAAATATGCCTTATATATGCCTTTTCATAATAATAGCCTAATAATAATAATAATAATAAATATAGCTGCAAGCAGCAATGTCGGGGTTCAAGCCTTTTAAGAACTTTCAAAGTATGCAAAAAAGGTATGAATTTGTATATGTACATTGTAAGTTGCTGAATTTGCAAACTGGTGTTAAATATGACTCTGATGTCTTGTGTTCAACGATCCTGAAACAGGATAATTGTTATAGTGGTCATTTTTTTTAAATTTGTAACTGTTATAAAGCCACAAAGCACCCAATCTGTATACCGGGGGCAGTGGTGGCTCAGCGGTTAAGGCTCTGGGTTACTGATCAACTGGTTGGGGGTTCAAGCCCCAGCACTGCCAAGATGCCACTGTTGGGCCCTTGAGCAAGGCCCTTGACCCTATCTGCTCCAGGGGCACCGTATCATGGCTGACCCTGCACTCTGACCCCAGCTTAGCTGGGATATGTGAAAAAAAAAAGAATTTCACTGTATATGTGCAAATGTATAATGTGTGATAAATAAATAAAATTAGTATTATTAATTATTAAATTATAATCTCCAAAAAGGTTTTAGAAATTCAAATATTTATTTTAGGATTATAGGCTTTTGGATACACTTGGTCAAACCAACATGATAAATGCAATCCCCAAATAACTAAATAAATAACTAAAGTAAAATTTTTCTTTGATAATTATTGACCTAGGGAGTCCTAGATGTAGTTCACAATAGCAGGTAACATTGGAAAATATACAATAATTTACACACCATTTATACAGCCATTTTGCTGAAATTTGATTGGCTGCTGGTGGCCATGTTTATTATATTGAGTCATATTGTAGAATATGTTAGCATTTGGCCTCTAAAAGAAGCATACCAATTTTCAACTTCACTGATAATACAGTTGCGGAGTTATGAGCATTTTTTGTTGTAACGCCCCCTATAAGCGAATTTTTTAGCAATTTTGCATGCAGACTCAAAATGGGCTGTTGTATATGTGTATCAAGTTTCATAGCATTTGGCCTTTTCATTTGATAGATATTGGTCAATACGTCCAAAATGATGATGCCTGACCAATTTGTTGGCTTATCTTCATAACGCTTCAACGAATCAAAATTTCTTTGATAGATTTTTGTCAAGAGGGTTCATAATAGACACACACCAATTTTCGTGAGAATCGGATATACAGTCTTGGAGGAGTTCAAAAAAGTTGCTTTTTTAGAAAATTAAAATAGCAGAAACAATTTATAAAATGAAATAAAACAAAGATATACATTTTGTAGGTCTTAGTGCAAGGAATTATAGGAAAAGTGAATTTTGAGATTATTCAACTCAGCTGCGGAATTATTGGTGAAAACGTAAATGTCCTTTTTATAGCGGCACCTTGTGGCCGATTTTCATAAAACTTGGTACCCTGCCTCATTCTGACACTGTCTACAATTATCTCAAGTTTTGTAACGGTCGGCCATTCATATTTGATGTTATTTGCTGCTGAAATTTGATTGGCTGTTGGTGGCCATGTTTTTTATTTGTCCAACTGATATTGTAGGATATGTTAGCCTTTGGCCCCTACAAGATGCGTTCCAATTTTCAACTTCATTGATCATAAGATTGTGGAGTTATGAGTGTTTATTTGTTGTAGCGCCCCCTATAGGCGAAAATTTTCACAACTTTGCGTGCATCCTCAGAATGTCCTGTTGTCTATATGTATCAAGTTTCGTAATACTTGGCCTTTTAATTTGGTAGATATTGGTCAATATGTACAAAATGGACAACACCTGACCAATTCGTTGGCTTATATCTTCATAATGCTTTGACAAATCAAAATTTCTTTGATACATTTTGTCAGGAGGGTTTATAGTAGACACACCCCAATTTTTGTGTAAATTGGACATATGGCCTAGAAGGAGTTCGAAAAAGTAGGTGTTTCAAATTATGCAAATTAGCACGAAAATGTTCATGACGGAAATTAAATCAGAGATATATATTTTGTTCGTCTTGAGCCAAGGAATCCAACAATATAAGACATTTGAGTGTCTTTTTAACTGTTATAACGCTACAAAGCACCCAATCTCCAAAAAGGTTTTAGAAATTCAAATATTTATTTTAGGAATTATAGGCTTTTGGATACACTTGGTCAAACCCACAAGATAAATGAAACCCCTAAATAACTAAATAAATATAATAATATTATATAACAACCATATTTGCTGATGTGGATATAAATGTGGTCAACTTTAAGAGACGGAAAGACGAGCTCAAACGATAAATCACTTTAGGTCAGAAATGTAACATCGCGCTCAGGTTTAGGCTATAAATAAATACATGAGAATCACTTGTGAATCGTGTGATACATTAACATAGACATTTCAAGAAGTGGAAAGTGTACAAGATGTCGTGTCTTAGTTAATGTTACACCTGACAAGCTCCAGACGTGCACAAATAACAGAGACCGCAAACTGAGTTAAGACCACAGCCATCCGATCTGAAATCACAATGTGCACGTTTACACTTTAGAAATATTGGTTGCACAGATTCATAAATGTGTTGTAATTTTGGATATGTTTATTTAAAATGTCGCTTTAGCCTTGTTTTATGTTCCCTATCTGTCACTCACTCGACGTTGGTGTCGATGTAGTGACACTAGGGGTCACTCTTGGGAGCCTGAGACACCTCTGGTCTTTGATAAAAGGCCAATGAAAATTGGCGAGTGGTATTTGCATGCCACTCCCCCGAACATACGGGTATAAAAGGAGCTGGTATGCAACCACTCATTCAGATTTTCTCTTCGGAGCCGAACGGTCATGCTCACTGAGCTGAATACTACTGTTCATTCACCTCTGCTGGATCTGACGGCGCATTTCAGTGGCTTCTCCCTCCTCTGCACTGGTGCACTGCAGAGAACGCCCCTGGGCGCTTCGGCAGAAAAACTAGAGAGTATATTTTCTGAAAGAGCATTTTTTCCCTCTAAAAGAGTATATATTTCTCTAAAAGAGCGGCACACACGGAACGTCTTTTTAAAGATGCTTTTCCGATTGTGTGTTATTCCTGGTTGTGCTCGTTATCTCTCGCCTTCTAACGGTCACGATCACTGTCTTTCATGTCTAGGCACTGCTCACGCGGAGACAGCATTCATGGATGATCATGTTCTCATTGCGAGAATATGTCCATGGCAACGTTGCGGTCGCGGCTCGCCTTCGTAAGAAAGCGAGCCACCCCCAGAGGCTCCCGCCTCGGTCCTTTTACCCACGGGTTTGAGGCCAGCACGACTAGCACTGGGGGCGATTTGGGGACCCCAATGAGACGCCTCCGCTGGGTATCCCCCCGCGGACCTCCCATTCCCCAGCACACTCGTCTGCCCCAATCGGGCTTCCGGGTGAGTCCGCCGGCTCGTCTCACGGCGAGTTCGACCTCTTATTCGGAGCCCGCGAAAGTGATGAGCTCTCGAGCGCAGCATCGGAGAGCGGGCTCGTCCAGTCGGAAACCTCGGCTGGGCTCCTCCCTTCGGGGTCGATCGCCCAGTCACAGACTGACGCGGAGGTGACGACATGCTTTCCCGGGCAGCCGCGAGCGTCGGTTAGAGTGGATTTCACCGCTCTTCCCTGAACCCTCGCAGCTCGGTGATTGGTTCCTGGGCTCGCGGCGCCGCTCAAAGCCACGCCCCACCCTGTTCCTTTCTTCCCGGAAGTGCATGAAGAGCTGACAAGGTCACGGGAGGCACTTTTTACTGCCCGGTCCCGATCTTTTCAGCTTCCCCGCTCTCACTACCCTCGATGGTGGGGCGGCCAAGGGTTATTCGGCAATCCCCCAGTGGATAAAGGCGCTCGCGGTGCACCTATGCCCGCAGAGCGCCGCCACCTGGCGTGGGTGCCCAAAGCCCCCATCCAAGGCCTGTAGGTTTACGTCGTCTCTGACGGCCAAGGCCTACGGTGCCGCTGGACAAGCTGCCTCCGCCCTGCACGCCATGGCTCTCCTGCAAGACCGCCAAGGCGCTAAAGGAACTGCACGAGGGTAGTTCCGCCCTGGGATTGATGAAGGAACTGTGCTCGGCGACCGACCTCGCTCTCCGAGCGACGGAGGTCACGGCGCGGTCTCTCGGGCAGACGATGGCCACACTAGTGGTCCAGGAGCGCCACCTTTGGCTTAACCTGGTCTAGATGGGTGAGGCCGACAAGACACGATTCCTTGCTGCCCCCATTTCCCAGGCAGTCCTATTCGGCGACACCGTCGAAGACTTTGCCCAGCTGTTCTCGATGGTAGAGCAGTAGATGGATGCTAGCCAGCATATCCTGCCCCGGCGCGGCTCAAGATCCCGCACCCCATCTACTCATCGCCAAGGGCGTCCCCCTGCTGTGACTGCACCGGCTCCGCCGCAGCCCGCCCCTTCGGCCTGGCCCCGGCGTGGAGCCCACCGCAGGAAGCAGACGCCACCCGTCTCGCGGCTGCCCAGAACCCGTGAAAGGCTTCAAAGCGCCCTTGAGACAGGCGACCCAGGGACAACGAAACCCGCTGCTCTGGAGCTGGTAAGCAGATCTTCATCTTTTTGTTACCTTTTGCATTTAATTGCGCTGCATGCCCAAGTGGCTGCAGTACTCAAGAGCTCAGCAAGAGTGGTTTCCTTGTTCCCTGGGTCACGTATCCGGTGTGTACGGCTGGCATCACGACCACCGTCCACCACTCCATTTGGCAGGTTGGCGCTCCAGCGGCGGTCTCCCGCTCTGAGCGCCCAGCTGTGGCACAAATCCGCCCCTGATATGACAGTCTCCACGGGTCACGAGGACAGGCCTCTTCCTCCCCCGTCCCAGGCTGTTCCAGGGGTGGTCACAAGGAGCCAGGTAAGTGCTTCGATGTCCTCGGACTCAGCACGGCCACGACATGGTGTGGCACCTCGAGCTCCGCCCCGCCGCGAGGCCCCACCTGCCGGTACATCCGATGACGTTGTCCCTTTGGTCCCCCTTGCGCGGAACTTGGATGCATGGCTTGCGCCTTCCAGTCCGTCACGAGGGCTGGTCCGGACCGTCCGACTCGGCTGCGCGATTCACTTCGCCGGGCATTCAGGTTCAGCGGTGTCCACTTCACCTTGGTGAAAGATGAAAACGCTGCTACCTTGCGCAGAGATCGCTACCCTCCTACAGAAGGACGCGATAGAACCTGTCCCTCCAGCCGAGATGAAGAAAGGGTTTTACAGCCCCTACTTCATTGTACCGAAAAAAGGCGGTGGGTTGCGGCCAATCTTGGACCTGCGAGTACTGAACCGGGCTTTACACAGACTCCCATTCAAGATGCTGACGCAAAGACGCATTCTAGCGAGCGTCCGGCATCAAGATTGGTTCGCGGCGGTAGACCCGAAGGATGCGTACCTTCACGTCTCGATCCTTCCTGGACACAGACCCTTCCTGCGGTTCGCGTTCGAGGGTCAGGCGTATCAGTACAAAGTCCTCCCTTTCGGCCTGTCCCTGTCTCCTCGCGTCTTTACGAAGATCGCAGAGGCTGCCCTTGCCCCGTTAAGGGAGGTGGGCATTCGCATTCTCAACTATCTCGACGACTGGCTAATCTTAGCTCACTCTTGAGACGTGTTATGCGCACATAGGGACCTGGTGCTCTCACAACTCAGCCGACTAGGGCTTCGGGTCAACTGGGAAAAGAGAAAGCTCCTCCCGGTTCGGAGCATCTCTTTTCTCGGTTTGGAGTTGTACTCAGTCTCCTTGATGGCGCACCTTATGAACGAGGGCGCCCAGTCGGTGCTGGCCTGTTTGAAGGCGTTCAAACAGAAAACAGCGGTTCCACTGAAACTTTTTCAGAGGATCCTGGGGCATATGGCATCCTCGGCAGTGGCCACCCCACTCGGCTTGATGCATATGAGGCCGCTTCAACACTGGCTCCAGACTCGAGTCCCGAGACGGGCATGGCACCACGGGACACACCGCGTGGCCATTATGTCGTTCTGTCACCGTCTTTTCAGCCCTTGGACCGAACTCTCGTTTCTACGAGCAGGTGTTCCCCTAGAACTGGTCTCCAGGCACGTCGTGGTCACGACAGATGCCTCCAAAACGGGCTGGGGCACTGTTGGTAACGGGCACGCAGCTGCCGGCCTCTGGACGGGTCCGCGGCTGCGTTGGTGCTAGTTCGGACAGAGAGCACGGCAGCGGTAGCATATGTCAACTGCCAAGGTGGTCTGCGCTCCCGCTGTATGTCACAACTTGCCCGCCGTCTCCTCCAACGGAGTCAGCAGCACCTCAAGTCGCTGCAAGCCACTCACATCCAGGGCAACCTCAACACTTCGGCGGACGTGCCGTCACAACAGGTTACCCTCAAGGGAGAGTGGAGACTCCACCTTCAGGTGGTCCAGCTGATTTGGAGTCGATTCGACAGGCACAGGTGCACCTGTTCGCCTCCCAAGAATCCTCACCATTGCCCGCTCTGGTACACCCTGACCGAGGCCTTCCTCGGCATAGACGTGCTGGCACACAGCTGGTCCCCTGGGGTTTTCCCCCAGTGAGCCTGCTTGCACAGACCCTGTGCCAGGTCAGGGAGGACGAGGAGAAGGTCGTCCTGGTAAGCACCCTACTGGCCCGCCCAGACATGGTGCTCGGACCTCATGCTCCTTGCGACAGCTCCCCCCAGGCAAATTCCCCTGAGGAAGGACCTTCTTTCTCAGGGAAGGGGCACCATCCGGCACCCACGCCCAGACCTCTGGAATCTCCATGTCTGCCCCCTGGACGGGACGCGGAAGACCTAAGCTGTCTCTCACCTGCGATGGTAGACACATTCACTCAGGCTAGGGCTCCCTCTACGAGGCGCCTGTATGCCTTTAAGTGCCGTCTGTTCGCTAAGTGGTGTTCTTCCTGTCGGGAAGACCCCCAGAGATGCGCAGTCAGATCAGTGCCTTCCTTCCTGCAAGAGAGGTTGGAAGGGAGGCTGTCCCCTTCCACCTTGAAGGTGTACATTGCTGCCATACCAGCACACCACGACGCAGTCGACGGTAAGTCCTTAGGGAAGCATGATCTGATCATCAGGTTCCTAAGAGGCGCCAGGAGGCTGAATCCCTCCAGGCCGCGCCTCGTTCCCTCATCAGACCTCTGTAGTTTTTCAGGGTCTACAGAGAGCCCCCTTTGAGATTTGCAGTCAGCCGAGCTTAAGGCACTCTCCTTGAAGACTGCCCTCCTGACTGCGCTCACTTCCATCAAGAGGGTAGGTGACCTGCAAGCGTTCTCTGTCAGCAAAACGTGCCTGCAGTTCGGTCCGGGCTATTCTCACGTGATCCTGAGACCCCGACCGGGCTATGTGCCCAAGGTTCCCACCACTCCTTTTAGGGACCAGGTGGTGAACCTGCAAGCGCTGCCCCTGGAGGAGGCAGACCCAGCCCTGTCGTTGCTGTGTCCGGTGCACGCTTTACGCATCTATTTGGATCGCACACAGAGCTTTAGAGTCTCTGAGCAGCTCTTTGTCTGCTTTGGTGCACAGCAGAAAGGAAGCACTGTCTCCAAGCAGAGGATCACCCACTGGCTCATCGATGCCATAACTATGGCATATCTTGCCCAAAACATGCCTCCCCCGGTAGGGCTACAAGCCCATTCTACCCGTGGTGTAGCGGCTTCTTGGGCCCTGGCCAGGGGTGCCTCTCTAACAGACATTTGCAGAGCAGCGGGCTGGGCAACACCCAACACCTTTGCAAGGTTCTACAACCTCCGGGTGGAACCGGTTTCATGCCAGGTAGTGGCACGCAACACAAGCGGATAAGCCCGGCATAGTCGGCCAGGTGTATCGCTTGCACATAGCGCCTTCCACCTCCTTTGAGCTGAAGATGTGCGCTGTTAATTCCCAGTAGTGTTCACAAAAGTTGTTCCCTGGTTGACTTCCTCTGAGCCCTGTGGCAGTGGAGTTTTCGGAGAGACTCGCTGCCGGCCCAGGACACACGCTAACTAAGAGCCCGGTTCTGAGGTAGGTGCTCCGCATGTGGTGGTTCCCTGTAAGGCTAACCCCATGTGATCTATATCTTCCGCTAATTCATTTTCCTGCTGGCAAACTGCATCTTTCTTGGGCAGAGCCCCTCTGCCCCAGTCTCCATGTTGTAGTAACTCCTCCCCCATTGGGCAGGATCTACCTTGAAGGCTCTCCACATGGTTGGAAAGACCATGTGATGTATTCTTCCACTTAAATATCCCCCCCTCTCTTGGGGCGAGGTGTGGTCTCCACGGTGTCCTCCCCTTGAGAGGGACACCCCCCGACTAGACCTGGCGGCCCAGTCGGATAATCCCCCTTCTTTTTTAGGGAGTGGAAAAAGAGAAGGGAAAGAGGCCACGACTGGGTTAAGCCTGTCTCTATCTCTGGGTAGTCAACTTGTCCCCAAAAAGGGCCGTTCGACACTCATAACTGTGTTGGGGTGGTTACGTGTTGACCTGGTGTGCTGGCTATGAGGCACACAGCAAGTCTGCCAACCACACACTGCCAGTTCACGTAACACAGTTCAGCCTTGTGGCGTTTTGTATAGGGACCCCTAGTGTCACTACATCGACACCAACGTCGAGTGAGTGACAGATAGGGAACGTCATGGTTACTGATGTAACCTCCATTCCCTGATGGAGGGAATGAGACGTTGGTCCCTCCTGCCACAATGCTGAACTACCCGCTGAAATGGCCGGACCTTATATTGGCTCCTCAGTGTAAAACCTGAATGAGTGGTTGCATACCAGCTCCTTTTATACCCGTATGTTCGGGGGAGTGGCATGCAAATACCACTCGCCAATTTTCATTGGCCTTTTATCAAAGACCAGAGGTGTCTCGGGCTCCCAAGAGTGACCCCTAGTGTCACTACATCGACACCAATGTCTCGTTCCCTCCATCAGGGAACGGAGGTTACACCAGTAACCATGACGATAATCAATCATACAAATATTTTTTATATTATTTGGATGAATTCGTTACTCGTTTTGAAGTCATTATTTCTGAATAAGGTATTCGGCTTCGGGCACATCCCTATGCCCCACACAGTGATCAAAGTGAAAGTGCTCATGATCGCTCAAACAATCTCTATCGCTCAACACAAAGTCTGATTGTCACGACTCACGTTACATCACATATACTCAGATTTGTATACACATTTATTTTACCCGATCTCATGAAAAGTCGTACATAATTTACGAGTTGGCTATTTTGTATGGTCTCGCACGATGTTGTTCGCATAAACTCGTACGACTTCATCACATGCAAATTCCCGGATGTCTAATGCGGAAGTAAGCACAAGTTCCGCGCATGAGGCATTATGGACATACTTATTAATATTATGCCCTTACCCAAACCCGTTATCTAAACTTAACCAATGAGTAGAGTGTGTAAACATGATAGGAAGCTGTTGTGTGTGACAGAAGCAAGTAATTGTCACGTATTAGATGGAAACGATGTCCAGCGATGTCATTGGCTGTAGTGAAAGTCGTAGGAATTCAAACGAGTGCAGTCACAAGGTATCATATGAATTAGGCAAATTACAAACAAAAAATTTGTTTTATACCTGTTTGCAGTCTCTTTATCCTCTCCGTGCTCACAGTGCTGCAAGTCAAAATTACTACCGTAATGACTCTAGAAAATGGGCAACTTAATATTCATACGCATATAATTCTTACACATTTTTAAAAACAAACCTGCATATTCATCTGAATAACAGTATATCTGAAAGTTTAAATTCATGAATACTAAGAATTGCCAACAATTCACCCTCCAGAGGCCACACTGTCATGCATCAAGGACTGAGAAAGCGCTCATTCATTAGAGTAGCAGTGTATGTGTGATTCCCTGCATGCTGCAAAAAAGATCGGCCCTGATTCTAGGCACGATCGGCTGATCGTCGTTCACAGACTTAAGGCGGGCGTACACGATGTGATTTTCGGCTGTCTTGCAAGCTCCCGACCGATGTTTTCCAGTCTGGAGAGATCGCGTGGAAATTGTTGGTGCTCGTGTGGTGGTGGCTCGCATTGTGTGAGAGGAATTATGAGCGGAGCCGAGCAGCTTACAAGCTGCTCACGACCTCCCGATCGTTTTTAAAACTGTCTAAAAAATTTGCCCGCTCGGCAAAACTGTGTTTTTCCCATATTTTTTACAACCACATCACTGGGAAGGATTCTACACAAATGCCATGCTGTTCTCTGCTCTTCAAAAAAATTATTTGGGTTGCACTAGAAAACAATCTTTATCTCTCTGAAGGAAAAAGTTGTAAAATTTCCGTCATGGTCTATTTTTATTCATCATACTTGCATTTGTTTCAGTTCTAGGGTGACATTTAGGGGGTATAGCATCTGTTATAATTGTATATACACGATAGTGGATATGTGAGAGGTATTTTTCAAGTTCCCAAGTGTGAGTCTGGTGAAACCAAGGACTTCTAGGTTGAAAGTTCTACCTGTCGATCAACCGCAGCGCTAACACAAGATTTTGTAACTTTGCTACGTGTGGCTTTAAAGTGCATTTACATGGACAAGTCTTCTTCAGAATGTCTGCTATCAACATGCAAGCAGTGACAGTGTGACACAGATGAGAGGGATGTAGCCTACATCTAAAGCTGAATATACAGGTAAACTTCTCCACTAAAATAACTCCTATTTCTGCACTAATGTCATGTTTGCACTTAGATTAAATCCAAGTATAACCGTCAGAAACTGTGTGCAAATTTTGCACACTTTCTTTTTAATCTTGTTCATTTTGTGTGCTTTATTATCATGCAGTACTAGCAGCAACACACTGTCGTTATGATTGATGTATGAAGTCATGAAATCACACAGCCTCCCTTCAAAATTTGAATCTGTCAGATGTCGGACAGCATTTGTAATAATTATCCATATATTTTTTTAAATCGGCAGATGAGTTTTCAGCTAATGCAGCCCCCTGGCCATGCCAGTCTTCTTTTTTTATTTCTAGATCGCAAGTTACAAGGAATGAAAGCAATGTCCTCCTCTGGCTTTATGTCTTATATTGATAAATAGTGTAAAAATTTGTGCGATTGCTTCGGAATTCACCAGGTCGTTAAGTCGTATCTTGCACCACTGCATCTGTACGATTATCAGATAAAACTGACTCGAAACATGTGCAGGGGCTCACAACTCCCGAGTGTCAGAACTCGCACCATGTACGCCCGGTTTTAAGACGAAGATCGTCCAATTTAGATTGGTGGCCGATCGATCGGTGCACCCCTAAGAGCAAGTAGTGTAACTATTGTAAACAAACTGGCCTCTTGTGTATCTTGAGTGTTCCCAAAATCCAGCGGCCTCTTCCTGCATAGAGAGCACACTGACTCTAAAGTAATCTCGTGCACATTAAGCTTCAAATTATCTTATTCCAACTGAGAATTTGGAGCATGTTTAAACTGGCTCCCATTAGAGCTACACAGAGTCATTACCAGAAATCTTACCATAGTGTCAACCCAAATTGGCTGTCTAAATACAGTATACCAAGCCCACCTTAAATCTGGATAACATGTAATTTACATGAAAGTTTTTTGCATTTTCACACAGATAAGATTGTATTCGTATAATAAAGGAAAACGCTATAGCCTAATATCTGTTATCTATAAGTATTATGCATGAGTTACCCTTCCCAAGTAAAGCATCGATGTATTCAAACATTCATACGAGTTGGTCCTTGACAAGTTATTAAAGATAAGGACTATGAGAGGTCCCTGAGGACTCTAGTGTGTCATCTGTTATATTAATGATTTCCTGGAAAGAGAAACTTGTTTTGCACAGAATTCATCTTGCCAAAGCCATGCTTCGTTTGATTGACATTCTCTTTGTTCCAAGCATTTGTCATCCTTCAGCAGCACAGGTAATGATCAGACTGCATGATAATCAAATCCACTGTCTACCACTATCACTCCAAAATGTATGACATTTTATACATTTCTGCCTTTTTCTTTCCTCCGAGACAAATTTTTCCATCGACAATAAACTGTGATTACATGCCTCCTGAAGAACAGATATTAGCTTGAGCTGGGGAGCTCCTGTTATAGGTAATTATTAACACCTGTGCTCAATCAAATATTTTTTTACAGAAATCCATTGGTGGTGCATATACCGGTGCATGCCATGTGGAAAGACATGAATGCCCATTAATTGTAACACCTTGCGTTCAGCTTAAACTACAGTAAGGGTTTTGGTGGTTCCTTGCAAGTCTAAAAATAGAAAATAACTAGCTTCAGGGTAATTTTCTACAAATGTACTGTATATTTAAACAATCTTCCAACATATAAAACTGGTTTAGAGGAAAAGTTCACCCAAAAAGGAAAATTCTGTCATAAAATATTGATAAACCGATTATTGATCTGCATATGATTTTATCTAACATTAGCCGGCATTTAAATTGGAAGCCTAAATTGCGTGCTTTCTAATTCACTGTCAGTTGGCCTTGTTTAATGTAGTTTGGGAGAACAGCATTGGGAGACTACAAGAGGGTGATTTACTGAACATTTACTGAAGCCGGTCGCAGGTTGGACAAGGCAAAGAAGTTCAAACTGTGGATCTAAGGTGCTTCTTAAATGGAAGGCTGCAGCCTAGTAAGGCTGTGTCCTTCCTAGACCAGTCCTTTGGAGGCTGTAGGCTTGATTCCTCCTTGATGTTCAGTGCTAGAATGAGATGGTCTAGTAAATGTGCATGGCAAACCATAGAAGCTCAGAACCATGTGATATTTTAATTTGTTTAGAAAACCCATATACTTCAGAGAATGAGAAATATGTCCTTAATTCCTTAATTATTTTAGCAAAATGTTTTATTCACAAAGCTAGAATCACTCAAAAATAGCCTTTATATACTACATTTTGACACTGATCTTAGAATATATATTTTCAAATATGAAAAAAACAGAAACCTTTTCTTGTAAAAACTATAAAAAATGTAAAGCTTTTCAGACTAATTTAATTGCCCTTTTATTATTATTATTATTATTATTGTGCTTTGTATCTTTCAATTTGTTGTATTGTCTAACTTCTTTTTCTACAATATTTTTATTGCTGCAAATGCATATAAAAACTTGAAGAGAGAGAAAAAATTTAAACTGCGTCATAAAGGTTTCCGCCTCCACAGTCACGCAACTCGTTTTCCACCCTTTTTTTAAATAATTTGGGACATGTGCAAAGGATTGTGGGTGTTTGAAGGCCACAAAGGATACACCTGATGCATCCTCCAAAATATGGTAAATGAAGGCTGCGAAACGAGGCTGCCTTCCAAGGATCCTCAAAAATGAGACAGCCTTCAACGGTGCTTGATGATGTGGCAGCCGAGTTATCCAGCCTAATGAGGCTTCTGATTGAGAAGCACCCCTCATCAAAATACACACAAACATTACAAAGGCTTTTGTTCTTCTTCAAGAATGAACAAAGTGACGTTGATGAGTTTGCAGGTTAGTGTATAAAACTGGTGTAACTGCACAAACTGAACAATTAGAAATTATGCAATTTCTTTATTCAAGCTGTTAAACCAAAAAAAGTTCATGAACTGTATTTTTGTAACTGAAAATACATTGTGTAGGCTATGTGAAAGATACATATACAGAATATATCATCCAGTGTTGGCAAGAGTAAATAATCTTTGTCCATTGATAATGAATTGAGTTGAATTTAATGAAAAACTATGCAAGTTGCACTACATGGCACTGCAGAATTTTGAGCAGCTTCCAGAGTCGAGCTGGGCATACCTTCATAGAAAATAATTATTTAGAATTTTAGAACGCGCAATACCATACGCCATACGTGACCTTTATCCATACGCTAGGGGTCCCTATACAAAACGCCACAACTGGCTGAACTGTGTTACGTGAACTGGTGGTGTGAGACGGGCAGACCATTGTGTGCCTCGTAGCCAGTGCACCCGGCCATCATGTAACCTCCCCCAACGCTCTTACGAGCGTCGTACAGTCCTCTGCACCTCGGGAACAAGTCGACTGCCCAAAAAATGGGGACCCTCCAGCCTCTCCTGCAGAAAGGAAAGCACTGACCCGACTGCACATCTCTGGGGGTCTTCACTTCGGGAAGAACACCACTTAGCGAACAGACGCCACTTCAAGGCATACAGGTGCCTCGTAGAGGCCACTTAGGTCTTCCGCGTCCCGTCCAAGGGCCAGATGTGGAAATTCCAGAGGTCTGGTTGCGGGTGCCAGATGGTGCCCCGTCCCTGAGAAAGAAGGTCCTTCCTCAGGGGAATTCACCGGGGGGGGAGTAAGGAGCGTGAGGTCCGAGAACCAAGTGTGGGTGGGTCAGTAAGGTGCTACAAGGATGACCTTGCACAGCGTCTGTGCAAGTAGGCTCACTGGGGGGAACGCTACTTGCGTAGCCGCCGGGGCCAGCTGTGTGCCAGCGCATCTGTACCGAGGAGAGCCTCGGTCAGGGCATACCAGAGCAGGCAGTGGGAGAATTCCCGGGAAGCAAACAGGTCTACCTGCGCTTGACCGAATCGACTCCAAATCAGCTGGACCACCTGGGGGTGGAGTCTCCACTATCCCCTGAGCATGACCTGCCACGACAGTGCGTCCCGGGATGTGAGTGGCTCGCAACGACTTGAGCTGCTGCTGACTCCAGAGGAGGAGACGGCGGGTGAGTTGTGACATGCAACAAGAGTGCACGCCACCTTGGCGGTTGATGTACGCTACTGTCACCATGTTGTCCATCCAGACCAACAGGTGCTTGTCCTGGATCAACGGCTGAAGCGAGCAATACTGCCAGCAACTCGAGGCAGCTGATATGCCAACGCAGTCGTGGCCCTGTCCAGGAGCTGGCAACTGCACACCCATTGCACACGGCACCCCAGCCACGCTTGGAGGCGTCTGTCACAACCACGATGCGCCTGGACACCTGCACTAAGGGGACCCCTGCCCGCAGAAATACAAGGTCTGACTAAGGGCTGAACAGACAGCGGCAGATCGGCATGATGGCCACCCAATGTGCCCCATGGCACCATGCCCATCTCGGGACTCAAGTCTGAAGCCAGTGCTGAAACGGTCTCATATGCATCATATCTGAATGAGTGGTTGCAAGCCAGCTCCTTTTATACCCATATGTCCGGGGGAGTGGCATGCAAATTCCACTCGCCAATTCCCATTGGCCTTTTCTCAAAGATCAGAGGTGTTTGGGGCTCCCAAGGGCGACCCCTAGTGTCACTACATCGACACAACATCTAGTGAGTGACAGATAGGGAACAACAGTTCTCGAATAAACTTTTACTTTTGTATGAACTATGTCTTTAAGAATATTTAACATGTTTACAATGCTGGAACTGTCATGTTTTTGTAAATATTAACAAGTTTATTCAAGTGCTAAAATTGTGAAGGCTAAAAAGGCTTCTTGCCTTCCCAAAAAACATTTTTCTAAGGGAACTTTCACACTTGGTTTGATTGCTTGGACTGAACCAGAGTTAATTGGAGACAGGCAGGTATGAGAAATGCATTATACCATTATAATTGTGATCGGGAGTCTGCAAAGATGCAAATTATATATCACAAGCGGTTTACTTCCAAGATATGGTACGATTGCGTATGATTGTTTTCTCATGCTGTTTTTCAATCGTTTTTTATGTAAACATTCGCTAGATGGATGTCTTTTGACAACTGTGTCATGTTTTGCTGTGTTTTTAGGATCTCTCACAGGAGTGCTGCATTTTCAGAAGCAGGATCAAGTTAAGAAGAACTTTAACTCGATACACCTGCATTCTGCTCTTTTCGATGTGGTGCGTTTTTCTTTTTAGTGCGATAACGCATCTGTTCTGAACGGCTACTGGAAGAAATGCTTTAGCCAATAGTTACATGAATGCTACTCATACTCTAGAAAATAAAAAAAAATGCTTCTCTCAAAGTCACTAGAATTGAACATTTTGGTGTTGTTTTTTGCAAAAAATTCTCCCGGGGGAGCATGCCCATGGTCCCCCCTAGATATAAGATTTCTGTGCGTACCCTCAGATTATATCCTGCAGGCGCCCATGGCGAACCGTACCAGAGTTCACATGAACCATACACCAGACCACCTTTTCAAGTGGACTCATGTGCGGTTCACAGGTGCACACCCAATTTCGCAAAACAGCATTCACATTATCTAAACGAACCAAACTTTGATGTAATTCGAACCCGGGTGTGCACCAAAAGTGCTAGTGTGAAAGCAACCTTAGACAGAAGAATTCCATTAAACAGTACACCAACAATGATCACACTGCAAAAAACAGGACGGCAAAAAGTGTTGGCCAAACAAGATTGTTATAATGCAGGACAAAGCATTCTGTGAGTCTTTTTTGATAGCTACGAGTCATCATGCTCACCCTATTGTGGACTATACAGTCAAATAACTTCATCTGAGCTCTACACAGATGGATGCTTGTATACATCCACCAAAACCCAAGTTCATTTCGAGCAGTTTGTTTAACGATTTGGGTCATTCAGTATTTGGTCATGGTGTGGGATTAAAACAGAGAAATTCTCCATGGCCTGTCTTGTCCCAGTACAGCTGCTGTGAATCTACGCTCTAAATTAACAGCTATAAAGGGCAATCGGTTATACGAATTTCCATAGAGCATGCAGTTTCACACGGCAGTTTTCTTTTCTAAGGTTAACTGTTTACAATACTTAATGTTACAACATTTCATTTATTTAATGAAAATGTCCAGCGGTGAAAACATACCATGAAGAAATCTGTTTTATTCTTGTTTGGTCGGGGTTTTAAAAAACGTATGCCTAACTTAAATCGTAATTTTATCTAGTTAACATTCTCTTTCAACCTAATGGCTGAACCCACTTATCCACAGAAGAGGAGGCATGCATAATTAATGGTATAATAATCATTAAAATGATTAGCTTATTGATGCCGCTCTATATATAATCTATAATTGCTTATTTTTTCTCATACAAAATGGACTCAGAAGTTAACACCCTTTTTCTGATTATCCCTTTGATGAGTTCTCAAGAATAAGTGCCAGGTGTTGTACCATATCCAGACAGGCTGCACTTACCCTGCCAACAGTGGGCAAGAGAATAATTAATTCCACATCCCAATTAGGGAGACACAATCCTGGGAGAGAACTGAAAGACGTGATCCAAATAAGGTAGAGTATACTCAACTGGAGCGACCCAAAAAGCCTAGATAAATACATTAGAATGAGAAAGGAATCGGATAAAAGACACTGTAAAGAATAGAGATCAAGAGGGATGGAAATATAAGGCAAATGAAAAGTGGCTGATGGGATAACAGCTCTCCACTAATGAGCGTTTCATTTATTTCCGCCCTCTGTATCCCTTCCAGAGAGCTCTGTGAGTATATTTCCTACATGACAAATAAGCAGACAGTGGTCTACTGGAATCACATCAGATTATTTTTGAGAAAAAGAGGCCAAAATAGCTAAAAAGGAGGGGTGGTGGGCGATAGGGACATAGAAGAGGCCTGATTTAGACAAACAACCAATTAATGCCACTGTGTGCGGGAAGACTAAATCAATTATGTAGTAACTCATCATGAATTCAGTTGGCAAAAATTATGGCATGCCTCTGGGGTTGGCTGTTCGTCCATCCTGATTTAGTAGGATGTTTTCTTTTTGTCTACTGTATAAAGGTGATTGCAAAATCCAATTAACACTAAATTTCCTCCTTGTGAGATGGTTTAATGGGTTACAAAAACAGCATAGAAAAGGAAACCATTTATTTGATGTCGATAATATGGTTAATTGTAAATTCAGAAATGTTTAAATATGCTGAAAATAATGGCAGTGCTTGGATGGCTGTACAAAGGTGATTGATTTTGTTAATTACTAATAACTTGCATATTCATTAAACATGGCATTAGTTTGTGAGAAAGAGGAATAAAGTATTTAATTTGTTTTGTGTTCTGCAGCGATTCCACACTTTTCTCAAATGCTTGCCCTCCAAGAAAGCACCACATACAAATTAAATCTTTTTTCCAGGTATATTGGGTAAAATTTTTCTCTATTCATAGATAACTCTCCTTTAAATGCTAGTAATATGGTTTACCTGACAGCTAATAATATATTGGTTTAATTTATTAAGTGCCTTCAGAGCCTCTTTTGCAGCTGTTTTAAAAAGGAGTTATTGAACCGAATTATGATATATGATGAATATAACACAGTAGGGCTGTAACTAACGATTATTTTGATAATCGACTAATCTAACGATTATTAGAATGATTATTCGACTATTCGGGCGATTATTGCAACGATGAATCATTAGCTCTAAACCGACTATTCAGCTTGTGCCCGACTTAAAAGGTTGTATTAAACATGCTTGCTAACAATAAAGAGGACAAAATCATCTTTTAAAAATACCTCTAAATGACATTCACTGAATTAAAGGGAAAAAATACTTTTTATTATGTTTAATTCAGTAAAAAATTCACTACAAAAAAAAAATCCTATTGTTATCAAGTGTTTTTGTCTTTTTTCCATTTAAAATAGTCTAAAAATCCTTAAAACAAGATACATTTACTTGAGAAGTAACATATAAGATATTTAGACTTGCTTTAAGAGAATATATCTTAAATATAAGTGTATTTTGTATATTAGTGTATTTTTTCACTTGTTTATACTTCTGCGCATGCAGTAAAGACAAAATATACTTATATTCAAGATCTATTCTCTAAAAGCGAGTCTAAATATCTTATATGCTGCTTCTCAGGTGAATGCATCTTTTTTTAAAGGATTTTAAGATATTTTAAAATATTTGCATTTTTAATATTATATTCAACATTCTCAGGTAAAAAAATAAATAAAATAAAATAATTATTCTGCAGTATAGCTGCTAAAGTAAATGTATGTTGTTTTAAAGGAGCTTTAGATATTTATATTGGAAAACAAGCCAAAACAAAAACAAATAAAAAATGTATTTTTTTGCAGTGTTTAATGGGGTGAAGACTACCCTCTCTCACCTTTTTGTTCACTTCAATCCATCTTTAACTCACAAAAAAAAAAAAACTCTCTCTTATTAATAAAGCTGCCTTTTGCCAATTTTCTTCACGATAAGAAATGCACAGTGACATATATTATGATACCATTGCGTTATAATCTAGCTGCATTAAGCGCACCCACTCGAGGGATGAGCGTCCCCGCAAGAGAGTGTACCTTAGCCGGGTGCAGTTTCAATCTCTCCCCCTTAGATCGGGACACTTCGCGCAACTCATAGAAGAGGCGCTGACCGCACAGAGAAATGCCAGTTTCCTTATTATTTTAACTTTAATAAGCTATAACGCATCAAACAGAACTGCATTAAAGATGTAACGGCGGGGTGTTTCCTTTAAAGACACTCGACACGCAAGTTTTGCTTAAGCTGAGCATCAGCTCCGGCTCTGCTTATTCCACAACAAGAGTGCTTCTGTATTTACTTATTTTGTGTTTTTGCATTATAATTCCCTCATACTTTGCGATCTACATCACCTGAAGCTGTTTGGAAAGTTTAGAGTGCGTCTGGACTGTGAGATGTGTTTTCTTCCTCTCCTCAGTCAGGCACGAGCTGCAGTGCTGCTCTTGTGTGCAGTCATTAAAGTTTCATATGATCTTATGTTACGTTAAGATCAAACGACTATTCGACAACGAAAATTTTTGTCGACAAATTTTTATGGTCGACGTTGTCGATAACGTCAACTAATCGTTTCACCCCTATAACACAGAACATAGAAGTATGCATAGGAGAGTACATCTTTATACCATATTAGTATAATTAGAATTTAACAACAAAAGCATGTTGCTCACATTTCAAACACTTAACCTGAAACCATTTGCAACATTCAAGCTTGTTTCAATAGATCTTTACAGTGTTATGAAGGATTGGGGTGGCAGACCTGTTTTACCTTACATTACCTCCCTCGTACCTGCACACAGCCAGAGTTTGGCCCTTAACATCCCTGTTGTCAGTGTGTAATGTGACATAAACTGGGCTGTTCACAGAAGACACAAGATTGGTAAGTCCACAGCAGACAGTTAATCGATATCTAAACAGCAGTCAAGCTATGACTAGCTACAAAATATCAGCTTGGAATAAGAAATAAACATTAGAAGGCAATATGGAAGACTCAGAAAGGAGCAATTAAAATTCCAACAAGGCATTTTCACTCCGATACAATGTTAAATGCAAATAATGCTATGTTAGGTCCTCAACAAATCATGCTGTTGTGTTCTATTCTTACTCAGCTCATCAGCCCATTGTGATGTAGAGGAGAGCGGCACACGCTCTGTCTCATTAAAACCAACTCTCATCAATGCAGTGAAGCAGAAGCTCACGCAGCCACCATAAGTCATCAGTGAAATCAGTGACATTTATTATTTTTCGGATTGCTTCTCTGTTGATTTCAACGAAAGCACAGCTGTGCTGCTTTGTGTTCTTTTGGCTTTGTTTTTGGATTGGACGAGATATAAAACAACTGATTCAGACTGCTGCTGGACCATGGAAAAGTTGTTTCTCTCTGGACAACCTTACACTGATAATTGATTCAGTGAGTTAATCCAATTGACCCTACCTTAGGATTGCTAATTGCTTAAATCTGATTACCAATTGAAATCACATTAAAAACATTATTAACTGGTTTCAGTCAATATTTGGCTGGTTAGCATGGCCAAGTAAGCCCCTGCTGGTAAATGTCATAACTCCACCATCAAAAAGCATATTTCAGAATCAGAATCAGCTTTATTGCCAGGTATGCTTACACATACAAAGAATTTGTCTTGGTGACAGGAGCTTCCAGTGCACAACAATACAATACAGCAACAAGACAGAGATAATAATTAAAAATAATTTAAAAAATAAAATAAATAAAAATAGAATAAAAAAGAAAATTGAATAGAAAATAAAGTATATATACAATACACAATAAGACAAAATATATACATACATACTTACACACACACACACACACACACACACACACACACACACACACACACACACACACACACACATATATATATATATATATATATATATATATATATATATATATATATATATATATATATATATATATATATACACACACACAGTGCAAATACAAATCTGTTATATACAGTGCAAGGGAATGTAATAGCAGAAGAGGTAGGATGTGTTGGATAATATAAAAAGACTAAGCTGTGAATTGCACATTAATTATTGCTCAATTGGGCATTTTTAACTGTTCATGAGATGGATAGCCTGAGGGGAAAAAACTGTTCCTGTGCCTGATGGTTCTGGTGCTCAGTGCTCTGTAGCGTCAGCCAGAAGGCAACAGTTCTAAAAGGTAGTCGGCAGGGTGAGTGGGGTCCAGAGTGATTTTTCCAGCCTTTTTCCTCACTCTGGAAGTGTACAGTTCTTGAAGGGAGGGCAGGGGGCAACCAATAATCCTCTCAGCAGTCCGAACTGTCCTTTGTAGTCTTCTGATATCCGATTTCGTAGCTGCATCAAACCAGACAGTTACTGAAGTGCAGAGGACAGACTCAATGACTGCTGAGTAGAACTGTAACAGCAGTGCCTCTGGCATGTTGAACTTCTTCAACTGGCGAAGGAAGTACAACCTCTGCTGGGCCTTTTTCACAATGGAGTCAATGTGGGTCTCCCACTTCAGGTCTTGTGAGATGTTAGTGCCCAGGAACCTGAATGACTCCACTGCTGCCACAGTGCTGTTTAGAATGGTGAGGGGGGTCAGTGTTGGGGTATTCCTCCTAAAGTCCACAATCATCTCCACCATTTTGAGCGTGTTCAGCTCCAGGTTGTTTTGACATTTCTCCAGTGTTTTTTGCCTGGCTGCAGAACTGATAACCTGTGAGAAAAGGATGCAGATTTCAAACTGCTTTCAAGGCTACTGCGGCAGCAGAGAAACTGCCATTAAGATGAATGGGAACACTAACAAATTGTTTTCTCACAGTATCATAGACCTCCTTGGTTAATGTGTATGAAAGGTACTCAGACTGTTTCTTTCTTTTTTAGATTTACTGCACAATATAACCATCAAATCCTTGTTTACTCTCAACACACTATGCATCATTAGATATGTCTAAGATTCTAAGAGTTAATATTTGACCTCTGTTTTACGAAAAATATAGTGACAATAATTTCTTAAAGGGATAGTTCATCCACAAATGAAAATTCTCTCATCATTTACACACCCTCATGCCATCCCAGATGTGTATGACTTATTTTCTTCTGCTGAACACAAACAGATTTTAGGAAGAATATTTTAGCTCTATAGGTCCAAACAATGCAAGTAATTAGTGACCAGACCTTCCAAGCTTCAAAAATCTCATAAAAGCAGGATAAAAGTAATCCATATGACTCTAGTGGTTAAATCAATGTCTTCAGAAGTTATGTGATAGGTCTTGGTGAGAAACACATAAATATGTAAGTCCTTTTTTAATATTAATCTCCACTTTCACTTGAAAAGTTTGAAAGTGAAAGTTGAGATTTGTAGTAAAAAAGGATTTAAATATTGATCTGTTTCTCACACAAAGTGATTGCATCGCTTCAGAAGACATATTAAACAAATGGAGTTGCATGGATTACTTTTATATGGCCTTTATGTAATTTTTGGAGCTTCAAATGTTTGGTCACCATTCACTTGCATTGTATGGACCTACAGAGATTCTAAAAAGTCATACACATCTGGGATGGCATGAGGGTAAGTAAATTATGAGAGAATTTTTATTTTTGGGTTAACTATATGTGTGAGTTTTTTTAGCAACTTTTTTTTTTGTCCAGATAGTCAAAAGCTTTTTTTTTATATTTTTTATAGTTCTGACTCTGAATTCTGAATGAATAAACAAAGTTAAAATCTTTTGTAAAATCACTATAAATGCACACGTGACCACACATTCTATATTAAGTTCCTATGTTGCATGGGAAATGCAAATAGCCTACAGTTAGAATAATGAACTATATTAATTGGCCAAAGAATTATATAAAAAAAAACTAAATCTAACTTTTTTTTTTAATAGTGGTGTCTTTTATCATACAGTATCGCTGTTGCCACTATTCAGTTTAACTCACTGTACAGTGATTTTAGCACAGCACAATCGATTTTACCATTGTAAAATCACTGTAATGTATGGGCGGCCTCCAATCGGTTTGCTTTAATATCAATCTTCTGTTTGGGTCGTTCTAAAACCGAAACAAAAATACCAAAATTATATGTTCTCTTTGCCCTAAAAGAACTTAGAGAGACTGAAAGAAAAAAATTATGATTTGAATATACCACGTTGAGTGCTGTCGACAAATGAAATTGAGAAAACGTCCTCTCCACCATCCATCCAGCTTGTGTAGAATTCACCTGCAGTGCATCCTCATCCTCTTCATTTAGTCAAGCCCTACTCTATTGATATCAGCATCACTCTCACTTCACTAGAGCCTCCCCAGAATCATAATTATGACAGCACTCGGGCTTGACGCTCTGAACACAGTCAGTAATGGGTCATTTACAGGCTTACTGTGCTCTGCTGCAGCCAATCAAATGCCAGAAGTGTATCAGTCCCTGCTTCCAGGCCCACACTCACCTCTCCAGACTGACATTTATGGGTTTTAGACTGAGCCTTGAGGGCCATCACTAGTAAGACGGTCTTAAAGATGGACTTTATGTCAGTGGATTTTATTTAGTTCTGTTGAAGGGACCTACAGGCTTGAAGGCAACAGCTGTTCCTGGAGAAATCTGTGACTAATGTTGCAAAGCTGTTTTGATGTTCAAGGAATGCAAAGCTCTATAACTTCTGTTAAGATAATCCTACAAATAAATAAAGCAGTTTAGAATGAGTGTGGTTTGCTAACAAGTGCATTTCTTGTTGTTTTCATGCCAGTATGCTGTACAGTTGTATGAGATTCCAATTGCATTGCACATTGGCAGTGATGAGCTAAATGTGAATCCATTAAGAGTATGATTAATATATTGCTAAACAACTACATATTATTACATTTTCACGGATTGTGTTATCTTCCTGCCTGGGTCTGTGGGTTAGTATCTGACCTATCTAGGTCAAGGAAGGAGCGGAGGAGTTCCCATGGCAATGGGGCTGTGTAAATTTAGTCGTCGACCTACGTATGCCTTTCTCTCTGTAACTAAGATTGAACTCTGGCTCTTTCAACCATCCGTTTTGAGGGCAAAGCTTTGTGTCATTATTGTTCATTGCTGAGGTGCGGGATGTGATCAACAGTAATATCACTGTAGCTTTTTCTAAATTCTTAGGCCATATTTTGGTGTTTCTTCAACTATGGGCACTTTTGGGTACTTTTTTTGTCATCTTTTCTGAAAGTCATGAATATTTCCACTACAGTTTCTTTCCATAGCATGTGGTGTGATGTGGTGAAAATGACAAGTGTGGAAATTATATTTTAAACAGATTTTTGGAATAAAATGGCAGACTCCTTTGTCTTGCTAAGGCTAATTTCTTAGCTGTAGCGTTAAGGAACTTAAATACACACAATTAAATAAAATATTCAACAACAACAAAAAAATCATAATTTGAAAAAATTACAGCTTGATTGGAAATGACACAATAAAAATATTCTGTTCCATCATACCAAGCATGCTGTTCACTGCGACTTGATAAAAAACTGCACTTGTAACTTGTGAAGAAAACCTTATTAGGGGCAAAATTACTTACTGTGGTGGTATAACTATGACATACTGTTGCAATTTAATATACACTCATTGAGTTTAAGTCTAGACTAAAGACTAATCTATTTAGCCAGACATACACCTAATTTATTCTTCACCATACAATTAGGCTGTTTTAGTTAGGTCTGCCAGAACCTGAAACCTGAAACTTTGATCATGATCTTCAAAAAAGCCAGATCCAGCTCCATTCCTGCTTGGTATCAGACTCCACTGCTACATGTCTCTGAATGATGACGACTAAATGCAGCCGGTGCCAGCCAGACATCACTTCAGTCTATTACGATGGACCTCAGAGGATGAACTGATGCCAACTCCAACCATAAGACATGGGATACTTAATACTCCATTGCCTGAACCTTGGACTTAGGATAGACCTCACTGAAATTACCGGCCACTTTGAACTACGAAGCACCTCACTGATCTCGGCCTGCATCACCTTGGTCTAATGATGGACTACACTCTTAAAATGAAATACAAAGACTATCAATAAATTGCCAACAAAAGCCTTCATCATCCAACTAACTGAACTTCAATGACATTGGTCATTAATCTTACAGTTCTTACAAAATTTTTGTTTAAACACTGGCCCTTAACACTTCCTTAGTTTAATAATTTTAAACCATGACTTGCACTGCACATAAATAAGTAATACTGGCATTATATTCATGCTGTTAGCCAGAGGGGAACTGGCCCCCACAGTGAGTCTGGTTTCTCCCAGTGGCGGGCCGTGCATTAAAAGTCTAGGCCTTCAGTGTGATTCATGCCATTAAGAAAACACAGTTTCACAATGAATAAGACACCCTATGCCTTTGGGCATCTTACATTATGTCGCAGCTAACTAATAATACCACCTGACATTTTAAAAACACATCTACACACGAAAGCCAAAACTTGAAACGACACTTATTGCTCAAGCAAGCCTAATTTTAACTGCAGTATGACTGTTTGTGAAATGAATCTCTCCCGAACAGACATTCAAAAATCATAATTTTTCATATGAATCTACCAAGGAGGTCTATAATACCTAGAAAATCTATCTAATAACATTTGCGATTTAAATTTCGTTTCATCAGGGTATACGGTAATGCTGCGTTCCATTCAAGTTGGATGTTGGATATTCCTACTTGATATCTCCGACCATAAATGCATTCAATTCCCCGATATTCAGAAGATGACATTTAAGGAAATAAAACTGCAATGCTCCCGTTAGCTTAGCAGAGGTTTGACTCTCATTAGATATGTCTGCTAGCAACCCAACTGATAAACAATGCTGCAGTGCTAGCATTTGTGCTTCAGGTGTACAATTATCAAAAGAGAATATAAAGTTTTATACACCTGTTTCTGCAGGCGTTTGTTAAACAAGCTTTAATATCATGTAATGTGGAAACGAACTCATTTATCGATATTACTTAAAAAAGTGAATGTTTATCATTTACTTTGTATATCTCCCTGAGTGTCGACATGTTTGTGTGACATCATGCCCCTGCATCTCAGTGAAATCGGAGTTGAGAATGTCTGCACGAGCCTAAAAGTTGTAATTCTGACTTAAAGATGCATTCCATTGCACTTTTCCTTGTAGAAATTTGGAAAATCCGACTTTCCGAGTTGAATGGAACGCAGCACTACTTTTCAAAACTTGATCCAACACTGAATGCTCAAGCAGCCTAATTTACACTTAGAAAACTCCTGATGTTGCTATAACAATGCAAAAAGCACTTACCAATTTGCATGAAATGAAAATCAGTCCTCCTTTCCTGTTTAATAAATCAATCGCACGATCATGCAGAACATCTCCTGTTTTTAAATCCATAAGGATCTCTTTCTCAATGGTGATAGCGGCAGTAATGACAGTCAACTCGTCAGCAAGATCTGGTGCTCTTCACTTTCAAATGACATCACTTAAAGCGTGATTGCGTCACTCAAGGCCAGCTAGAAGGCCTCGACCAGGACATATCCTAAAGATCACACCCACCAAGAGCAAATAAATCAATCTGATTGGCTGATGAATCTGACAATCTGACTTTAGTTGCCCATTCATTTGCACTGTTGAGGGATTCTGTAGAAATTCTGAAGGCCTGAGGTGGTGGAGCTCAGACTCACATGCTGCTTTGGCTAATGTGCTCGGCTTTGGGTATGTGATTTGTGAAACGGTTGTCACGCTTCGCTTGTAAGCATCAAGGAATAAATTCTGACACAGGCAAAAAGGTGACTGAGAATGAAAGATGAAAAATATTTATCTATTTGGCATGTTACACCAGCAGATAAGGCTTTGCTGGCCCTGAGAATTCACCACTGGTTTCTCCCAAGGTCATTTTTCTCCATTAACCAACATCTTATGGAGTTATGTGTTCCTTGCCACAGTCGCCTTCGGCTTGTCACTGGGTTTCTAAATACAATTATTATTTAATTACTTATTTTTATACACACTTCATATTTGTATTTAATCAAACTATACAATGACGACTCTAAGACTTTATAGATATTACGGTTTCATTTTCTCTTAATGCATGATTTTCTGTAAAGCTGCTTTGAAATGATGTGTTGTGAAAGGCACTATACAAATAAAAATGACTATATACGTGTGTGTGTGTGTGTGTGTGTGTGTAAGGGATAATCCATGGCTAGATGTGCGTTAAACAATTTTAACGCACAATGTTAAGGCAAAGAACAATAAAATCGTTTAACTAACACCTTGCCAAAGACTATTGCACTTTTATCATGGTCACTTGTCAGCATTGATGGGTTACAGCTGTCATTAATTTTTGTACAGAATAATGATAACAGTTAACTTTATCTACAGCTTGCTAGGTCTAGAGTTCTGCCTGTTCTAAATCAGAAACAGAGTAGTGGGATAATATCCTGTTTATTTGATTGAATTAAATAAAAAGTTGTACAAATAACTGGAAAAATAGACATGAGTTTTTTGGAGACCACATACTCTGTAAAAACTCTGTGAATTTAAATGCATAATCCAAAAGTGACACTTACTGTACCTGATGAGGGGAAAACCATCCAAAACTAATAGAATCCTGCGTATGGACATCAGTATGGTTGCAGAATGAAATCACGATATGGCCTTGCATGAATACAAAACCGCAAAAGACTGCGCTTTGTAAAACAGTCTTTATTCAGTGCTTCAGTCAGCGATACATGATCAAGCGGTGCCATATTGTGGATGTGCTGAGCAGAGCAGCAATTTTAGAGGAAGTTTATCAAATTACAATTCAAATAGTTTTGCTGGACAGTGAAAGACGCACTTGATAGCTCCAGGTTTCCTTATCTGTCCCTCCATGCAAAACAAAGCTGAATAAGCAGGTGGATTTCTAATTATTTCCAGGTCAGACTCAGTAAAACGGGGCTGATGAACAATAGTGTCTCCTCCATTGTTTTCCTGTAGCACTTCACAGTTGATTTAAAGTTGACATATTGATGATGATGTGGTGTTTTTTTGACGTCCTGAGGTCATTTAGGCATAAATCTCTAGCATTATCTCATTATGGAGGACAGCAGAGTAGGCGCATTAGAACAATGATTAAACTGACTGGAACTACCTGTGTATTAAACGGTTTTAACCATTCCAGCCATTCAGAATCGAGCATTCCAGTAGGCCGTGGTATAAATTAAATATATACCAAGCACGTGTGGTGGGATTTGAGACTGGTCAAACGTCAAAGATTTTTAATACACATTATTAAAGCTGTGCCCAAAACACATTAAACGGTGAGTGTAATGTCACGTAAATGTTATTGACGTAAATTTTTGCCTTAGCATGCTTACCTTGGCTATTTGTAGCGGTGTGAATGAACGTACAGTGATGAATGAAAGGGCGGTAAACAATGCTTTGAAACAGGGAAAGCAGGTGTGTTTCTGCCACTGGACATTTCTGGGTCAGTGTTCAGTTATCAGTGCAGCAGCTCTGGCACTTTGGTAACACAGAGAGTACAGAACAGTGTCCTGGAGTGCCTCAGATGTGTATGTGGGTCTTTGCTTACTATGGCTAAACACCCAAGTTGAGTCGTGACTCGTGATCTTGAAGTCTGACAGAACCAAATGCAACTACCAGCATATTATTTTGCTGTAAAGCAATACACTCATAAACAACCACCTTATAAGAAAGTGAGGCAGAATTCAATGCCATACGATATTGTTAAACTATAAAGGTTTTTCCCGCATACTGAGTGAATGAAGTTGAAATTAAATTTTATACCTGTGTGGCAAAGGATCAATTTATTCATTTGCTTTGCCTCTCTTACAATCAGACAATATCACAGCCTTTGTTACTAAAATGTCCTTTAAATCCCATTAGTGTGAAAACAAAAAATAATAATTAATATATCGAGTCAACAGAAATGTTTGCACAGGTTGTCGTACATTTATCTTTTTTCTTCAATGCAACAAAATGATAACCTTCTGAACAGGGCAGCCAAGATTGGTTTTCTTATTAGGAGATAACACCGAGACCTTCCTGAAGGCTATATAGCATGTTAAATCCAATCTTCAAACTGGGGAGCTAATGTACAAAAAACAAAAGGAAGAAAATAATTTTGGGATTAGAGGACGTCCTATCAGATAAGCAAATACATCTTTATAAATAATTCCATTCTGCACCCATAAAACCAAATCTCCCATACAGAGAAAAAAAAAAAAAAAAGCATATGAAAGCACAACCCATCTCTAGAGGGCTCAGCTGACACCAAATGCCAAGTTTCCACTGGCACGTTGACAGCTACCCTTGAGGTAACAAAGATAGGTAGGTCTCAAGATGGAAGCATGCATAACACACTGGGGGATTTGAGCGGGTGCTGTCAGAGGCTAAGCTGATTAAACCTGTCCTGCAATGCCAGTTTTGTCACAGGTCCAGCATAGGAGTAACAATCAGATTGGCTCAACAGGAGTTCAGATTTCCCAGAAGGGGAGGGGATTGACAGACAGTTACTGGCTAATTCAAAGATCCTTGTCAATCACTGTGAGATAGCACACACATCACTCTCATTAAAACACCACCAGGAGAGATTGAAGAACAGTCTGTTAAAAGTATGCATCATTCTTGTCACTATATTTAAGGGTAGAGTGCTTAATATTTTCAAGAATTGTTAACTCCACTATTAATCATTTTAAATATAGGACAAAATAGCTGATCAACAAGGCATTATAAAATCATTGTAAAATACAGCCTGACACATAGCGATCTCAACGGACCCACGCAACTTAATAAAACAGTTGTGTAGCAATGGGAAAGCTATATACAAGAATGGTGACACTCAGAAGTATACTTAACCTTACATCTAGATGATTTCAAATTATGTTTCTACTGACAAGAGCCGCAAACAGGTAATCCAACACACAATCTCTCTGTTTTCTTGCATTCTTTTTCTCGCTTTCACCCATGCGCACATTCACACACACACACACACACACACACACAGGCACGCACAAATGCTCTACCTTGTTACTGAAGTAAGTGCTCCAGTAAAGCAGTGCAAGCATCGCAATCCTCCGTTGCTAGTTCTAAAGTGAGGTTTTCAAACTAACAACGGAGGCTTGAGCTGTATCTAAACTAGACGCTGAATCCATGTCGGAAGAAAGTAGTTCCACTCGCAAGAGCGGTTTTAGGGACGAAAACCAGACAATGTCTTGATATAAAACCCTGAACGATGTCTTAAGGTGTAATGCGGAATGTATAATGCATATGGTATAAGCAGAATAATTGACTCTGGCCTGTTGAATTATTGAAAAATAATGCACACCTGAGGTGTAACGGCCACTCCGCTTTGCGTTGTGACCGCATTACCACCTCGGGGTGTGCATTATTTTTTTAATAATTCAACAGTCCGTCATCAATTATTCCTTACTTAATTTACTCTTTCTTAAGTTGTTCTTAAGTATACAATGTATTAGGTATGAAATTCCAAAGGTAGGAATAATATCAGTGGGTTTAAAGAATATTTCACCCAAAAATGAAAATTTTGTCATTATTTAGTCACCTTAATGTCACTCCAAACCCATATGACCTTCTTTCTTCCTTGGAACACAAAAGGTACATTTTTAAAAACTTTTTCACAGGTTTTATAAAAATAATGACAGACTGAATAGTGACTCTGGTCTGTCAAGTTATAAAAAAAATGACAAAAAACAAAAAACACCATAAAATCACAGCAAAAGTAATTGAAATAACTCATGTGCTATATTCCTAGTCTTCTTAAGCAATACAGTCACTTTGTGCGATGAACAGAAGACTCAAATCAATGAATGAGATGCAATGAGAACCAGTGAGCTTTGATGTTATCGTCATAGCCACCATATTTGATTCAAGCACTTTACTTTATTAACCCTTAAACGCATACCTCGGGTCTTTTGTGACCTGAGACCTCATTCCACCCCCTGTACCTCATACATTTTTTGGAGTTGTGCCCACATCTCTTTAGTATAATAAGTGCCTGAGAAAATACTAACGTGTAACGTATGTGTAGCTCAAAATGTTTTTGACAGCCAGTTGCATCTTTTGTTTCTATTTTCTATTTTCTAATTGTCTTGAAAATTTGACACTGTCTGGGCATTTTGTAGATCCATTTGTGATAGATATAAGTGCCGGGAAAAGACCTGAATATGTAAGAGTCTTTGGTGAAATTCTCATGCATTTAAGGGTTAAAATGATTTGATTTTAAAGTGAATAATGACTTAAATTTTGTTCTGTTCACCACACAAAGTTATCATATCAATAATCATACAGGTTTGGAGCGACATTGGGGTGAGTAAATAATGACAGAATTTTTTTGTTTGTTTGTTTGTTTGTTTTTTGGGTGCACTCTTCCTGTAGTAATGAAAACAGATAACTGTTTTTAGTCATTGTTATGCATAACCTGTGAATAAAATAAAACTATTGATTAAGGTAATATTGAGCGCTCTCTCCTATCTGACCTCGCGCTCAAGTAGCGTTGGGAACTCTGTGAATTGTCTGTGCTTCTGGTCTGTTCACTCAACCACAGCTTTAACTCTGCAGCACTGTATCAGTGTTTGGCATCAGAGCACTTTAACGAGTTTGAGGACATGGAATCCCTGTGGTTTTGACATTATGCAAAAGTATTGTGTCTTGTCTTAAAGAGGACATATGTGCGCACTGCAAGTGGCAGTAAAGCAGGTGCTCCTGTGGACGCCAGCACATCAGAGCTGATTGCAGCTCACAGCACTTCCTGAATAACTTCCCATTGGCTGCCAGTGGCATGACACCTCCTGTAGTGTCCTTCCTTCAGTGGGCAACACCTGAGTAGAGTCCCCTACTTGAGTGGAAACTGGCGAGCGCTAAACTTTCCGCATCCCTGCCAAGGAACACATATGTTTGCCTATTTGCTCGCTAGCCAGGCCTGGAGCCAATGGGATAGGTATCTTTATTTTTCTGGGTCCCTGTTTATATGCAGCCCATAGAGAAGTGATTCACTGCAAGAAGAATACATTGACTCAAACAGAGCTCTCTCTCTCTCTCTCTCTCTTGGTCTACGGTAACACGCATCTCACTGGAATGTTGCTGCAGAATCCGATCAAGAATGATGGGCCATGGTTGAATGAAGCTGGACAGATTGCTATACTGCCCTCCCGGAATGCCTGCATGGATATATTGAACTGTGTCCTTATATGACTGAATCAAGGGAAATGTACTGTGTCCCGAATTGGATCTAAAGAATTGGGATTTCTAATACAATGTATTACATATGCAGTACTGACCTCGAGGAAGTCAAAATATCAGCCGAATACTCATTTCCATTGTTGTAAATAGAAATTGCTGTAAAAAAAAAAAATCCTGTTTTCTAAGCAACAATTGTAACACAATCGCTCTGTTATAGGGCTGGGCGATATGGCTATAAAAATTAAATCTCAATATTTTTCAATATTGTATATATATTGATAATTATTTGCTCTAAAATGATTGTTTTTTGTTTTTGTTTTTATCAGAAGAACCATCATTTCATCCAAACATCCATTGTAGCCAAGTAGATTCAAAATATTTAATGCATGAAATAAAAATCTAGTTTAAAATATTAAAGGCATATTTTCCAGTTTTTCACTAAATGAAAACAAGGAAGAAGAATATTTAAAAATTTCCATTTATATGCACCCATACACAATGATACATAGTAGCCTAATAAAAAGCATTATTTACCTACATATATTTGTACTAAAACAAATTGTGAATAAAAATGGTGTACAAAAACTCCAACTTCACTCTTAAATATTTTTATTAATTAATTTATTTTATTTTTTTGGAACATAGTTAAATAATATATAATACTGAATTATTATTGTGGGACCCAGTCGAGTTTATTATTATAATATACATTTTTGTATAATGTTTTATACAATAGTAATATATTTCTGTTGTATTTATGTCATCTGGAGCTTTAATTTTGGGGAAACTGAAAGTGCAGTGTGTATTTGACAGTTTACAGTGTTTCTCATTACAAAGCTGGTGAAATGCTTTCATCTCTGGTTTTTCTATGACATTGTGTTGCTTTTTTAGATTTGTATGATCGATTTCCTGAAAACAGTATTTCATGAGTCCCTCATGTGCACACAGGACAGCGCGTCACCTGTTCACTCTGAAGCACGCACAGACCATTTATTCATTTAATCGCAGCCTTTTGCACTTTAATATGACCATATAGCGACTCTAATGTTATTTTTATTAACATTGCAGTCCTGAAGGATTGTAAAATGTTTTATAAATGTCATGCTCTTTAGGAATCATAGTGGCTAAATCAAAAGCACATTAGAATCATCGCAATATTTATCATAGGTGCTTTCCCAACACAAAGGCTGTTTGAAAAGCAAGGTAATTTCACTACATCTAAAATACCTTTGTTTTGAAATCTGAAGGCAGTTTTGCATGTATTCTTCATGGAGAAGACAATCCTAGAAAGCATTGTGACAAAATCAGTTAAAAATTACATTCAAGATGATGGATGAGGTGAAAGAAATGTTGACAATAAAACTATAAAATGAAATGTATTTCATTCTATATGGAAAAGTATTGATAAAAATAAATAAGGGTAATTAAAATGAATGATTTGACCCAATATTTGTGTGTGCTATGTATTTCTTTGCTTAGTCTGTTAGAGTACTGCCAAAATCTTTCTAGCAAGTTAGTCCACTGGCGGCCATCTTTGGAATGCTCCTGGGAAGCTATTTCCAGTCCTGAAAGTGCAGATCCTATCTACTTGAATACGGAAAGTAAAAAATCTCCAAAACAATTGGTCAAGATTACGATCAAAGAACATATTTCAAATCAGCAGTAAACTCTGACAACACTAGTATCAAAAATGTTGCTTCTTTACCTCAGATTACGCTAAGAAACGCAATTTTCCTGGCTTGCATAGGTAATGCGCATGCTCATTCTCGAGTTGATTGACAGGCGATGTCTGTATCTAAAAGGCAATTGGCTGTTTTACCTGTAACGTGGGACTTCCTTTCTACATTCGTTGACTGTTGGGCATTCCAATTTTTCCCATTCATTTTAATAGAAGTGGCCTGTCTCTACTAAATAGTCTCTGGTACTCCGCTGTTAGATTAACAACATGCTAATGTCAAACTCTAGTCGAATCACCTGTGCAGGGTGCTATCTCTGAGGTGCACAGTGTTGATCCCTGTGAAGAGCATTTGTAATCGGTCGCTTACGATTTTCCATGATGGTTAGGATGCTGACTTAGAAGGCAGCAACCTACACTACCGGTCAAAAGTTTTGAAACACTTACTCATTCTTTATTATAATTTTTTTTTTTCTTCACATTTTAGAATAATAGTAAAGTCATCAAAACTATGGAATAACATAAATTGAACTATGGGAATTATGTTGTGACTAAACAAAATCCAAAATAAATCAGAACTGTGTTATATTTTAACATCTTCAAAGTAGTCACCCTTTGCCTAGAATTTGCAGACATGTGCTCTTGACATTTTCTCAACCAACTTCTTGAGGTATCACCCTGGGATGCTTTTTAAACAGTTTTGAAGGAGTTCCCATCTATATGCTGGGCACTTATTGGCTGCTTTTCTTTATTATTTGGTCCAAGTCATCAATTTCAAAAACTTTTTTTTTTTAATTACATTTTAGATTTATAATGAAATAAATTAATATGGTGGCACAAATATATTTTTGTCTACAAAACTAATTTCAAACATTTAAGCATACACCTTCAGATCAAAAGGTTTTTAAGATCATGAGAAACATTTCAGTCCAATGTTTCAAAACTTTTGACCGGTAGTGTATGTAGGCAGCAAGGTGGCTCAATGGGTTTTGGAAGAGAGATTTAATGTCGGTAAAAAGCTCACACCACCAGTTTCTTCAGCTCTGCATGAAACAAACAGACATTACAATAGACTATGATCACATAAAACTCCCATTCTGTTTTGTTACACGTGATGAATCCAATGTGCTGGTGACAACATGGGTTCAGTCACACAAAAAAGTGTTAGCTCAATGCAATCAGAGCTTCTGGGGAATGCAGATAGATGGCTAAGCAGAAGTGGAATGGATGCTTGACATTTTGCTTCTCTAGGGGCAATAGCCTGCAGCACATCTCTGTTCCTCTGTGTCTGTGGCTCAGGATTATTGTCTTGATGTAGTGTACAGTACATTAACATTACAAGATATAGACCAATAAGAACCCAAAAAATCTGCAATGCAATAATAAAGACACACTCGGTTCTCTGAAAATCTTCTGTCAAACAAGAAAGAGTATTTGTTTCGATCGTGATCTGTGTCCAGCAGGGTTGTGATGTAACAGTAAATTGCTGCTTAGAAGCTCATAATTTCCATTCACCTTTAAAGCTCCTAACATGCTAAATTATACTTCTATCTGCACAATTCAAGGGAGGAAAATAAAGGAGTTATAGTCTTTACCTAGCAGGGGCCAACCATAGACAGCCAGTTTGGCAAATACCTGCAAATAAAACATCATTGCTAATCAGGTTGCAGTGGAGGTAATGCTGCATTATTGGTCCTATCCATTAAGTTAATAGGATTTACACTGTTATGTTAGCAGACTGTGTACTGTTTCCTCTTAAAGATATAAGGAATTGTATAGATTGAATTTGCATAACTCAAGCCCAGAGTGACTTGAAATCAATGCCTCTCAATATGAACACCTTCCGCAAATCTCTGAAACTTTATTGCTTTCATTAAACTTAAGGTAAGCTACATATTACTTAATTTAAAACTACCTGGTTTTAAATTTTACCAGGATTAAATTAATCAAGTTGTTTAGATGTTTAAAAGGGGTTTATTTACCACCAGTTATGAGTTATATGTGAACACTGGTCCAGGATTACACAGTATCAGCAGAAGTTCCCCTCAGTGAACATGAAACTTAATCAAATTACAAGAAATGGGAGTTTGAATTTAACTTTATTATATTTTCATCTGACACAGATATCTTTCAGTTTTAATCGGGTAATCTCATTGTCTCATTCAAAAGAAACTCATTTTATGGGATCAGTGAGCAGATGAAGAGGCCTCCAGTCATTCTCTTTTTATCAATGCTAGAAAAAGTATCAGGATAACAGTGGCTGTAGAAAAGTTATTCTTTGCACATTATTTTTTTTTCCAAGAACCTCATATCATTTTCAAAGCAAACATTTCAAAGCACTACTTTGCCCTCATTTCAATTGCAGTTGTTTGCTATGCCTTGTTTTCAGTCACGTGCAATAATGAGATATTAGGGGAAATTATGGTAGAAAACCAAACTTTGGAGAACTCACCAGAAAACCAACAAAAAGAAAATACTCTTTTACTCAGGGTCATCATGCACCTACTTTCTGAGGGGCCACCACAGTTCTGGCTCACTTGGTGCTCTAGACGAGATAAGACAAAAAATTAAAAAAATAAATAAAAATAAAAAAATTTAATAAAAACATGCTTTACAACAACTTCAAAATCAAATCAAATCACTTTTATTGTCACACAGCCATATACACAATTGCAATGGTGTATGAAATTCTTGGGTGCAGTTCCGATCAACATAGCAGTCGTGACAGTGATGAGACATATACTAATTTACAATAACATCAAATTAACACAGCACAATTTAAATGTCTGATATACACATAATTACACACAACAATATACAAATAATAACATACACTGTACAGTATACAATACACACAATATAGATACACATTATTCAATTAAAAAAATAAAATAAAAAAAGTATATATAGTATATATAGAATGTACAGTAGGTTGTATTGTGCTGTATTGACATTCAGGCTGTCGGTTGATAGTAAGTTGTTAAGAGAGAATATAATATAATAATAATATCATTTATGACAGTCCGGTGTGAGATATAAGAGTAAGAGTAATAAAGTGCAGTGCTGATGTATTTTGATCGTGGGAGATCAAGAGTTCAAAAGTCTGATTGCTTGGGGGAAGAAGCTATCATGGAGTTGGCTTGTGCGGGTCCTGATGCTGCGATACCGCCTGCCTGATGGTAGCAGTGAGAACAGCACATGGCTCGGGTGGCTGGAGTCTCTGATGATCCTCCAAGCTTTTTCCACACACCACCTGGTATATATGTCCTGGAGGGAGGGAAGCTCCAATGATGTGTCTGGCAGTTCGCACCACCCTTTGCAGTGCTTTGCGGTTGTGGGCTGTGCTATTGCCGTACCAGGCGGAGATGCAGCCAGTCAGGATGCTCTCTACAGTGCAGGTGTAGAACCGTGTGTAGGGCTTTACTGGTTGTTTAGATCAGTGTTACTATCAGAAATAATTAATAATTATTTCTTTAGTTATTAATTAATATTTGAATTAATTAATTGAATCTAACTCATTAAAACCTCATATGGGGCTCCAGTAAATGTAGTGTGCTATGTTTAGGAGCAAGTTTGGTTATTAGCAATAATTAATAATTATCAAAGATAATTATTAATTATTAAAATCCATAGAACTTTGATGAGAATCAACGTTAGCTTTTTTTTAATCCTTTAAATCAACAATTATCAAAGACAATCGTTAATTGTTAACATCGATGAAACATTAATTAAAATTAACACTAGCTTATTGATCATTCAAATTCAACAATCATCAAAGATAATTATCAATTATCAAAAATCAATAGAATATTAATAAGGATTAACATTGACGGGGCACCACCCTGGAATCAGGGACTAATAACCAGATAGTAAAACAGTCTCAATATTAGATTGTTTTCTTAAGAAAATCGACATCCGAAGAATATCGATTTTAGGGAAAAAAAACAATAAATGAAGGTTTGAATCCGAGCACTGACATCCCATCAGCATGACACAGGCATATGCAAAACAAAACAAAACACTTCTCTTTGTAATATAAACAAAGTTTATTTATGCAGTAATATCAATTAATAATTAATACAATGCAGTCAATAAACTTCCGACTTACAACTACAAACTAAACAGTGATATGATTAGATATGGAAATAAAAATAATCCTATAACACATAAGGTGTGTGTGTGTGTGTGTGTGTGTGTGTGTGGTTATTACGAGAGAGAGAGAGAGAATTAAGTGACGGCCCTAAAGCCGATTTCGCGATAGTGGGAGAGAAAGCAGCTGTTAGTTTATCACTCAGAGACGCAGTGGACGGCTCGTAAAAGTCCCGCATTCTTTGACTCTTTAATGGATAACTCAGTTTGCCGGTATCACCCGCGATGGCGAAAATGCACAACAGTCCAATTTGGTTGGACCACAATACAGCAAAACAAATTCGTGATAATTAATACCCTGAGTATTAATAATGAGCGGACATGGCGGTCCGTAAACTGTACAAGCAAAAACCTTGAAACACAAGAATAACACACTATAATATTCTATTTCTGCCCAGACGTAAACCTCTTACTTGAATCGCATGAGGACAGAATGTGTGTTCATCTGGGTGATGACGGGAGGCCGTTTCCTCACTCTGTTGGCGGGCAAGGCTGTTGATTCTCGGCGGGCTAGCGGAGAACTCAGAAATGTCGACTTGATTGAAGATGGAAGAGAAATCTTTTCTCTTCACTTCTGCAGGCAAACGGATGAAGATGCAGATTGCTCGGCGGTCTCCTTCGGATCCGTTAGAGTGTTCGGTTGAACACAGAGTAATCTCAACTCGTCCACCGAGATGGAGATTGTATGGCCACAGTTTCAAGTCAGACGTTACTTCCTTGTGCCACGAGGTTGCACATGAGAGCAGCGATGAGCTGCGTCTACACACTGCAAACAAAGTTGCTGGAAGCAAATCCCGGAAGCATTTCAGAGGTATTTCTACTCCTGATGATGTCATGGTTTGAGGGACGTTCTGTTGTGTGCCTCATCCAATAGGAGTTGAGAGTTCGATCCTTTAGTGAGCAAGGCTTCATGGGATTTCATGAATACATGAGGCCCAACACGTGTGAGGATGTGGCGGTTCATTTCAAACTTCCTCAGCCGTCTCAGGAAGAAGAGGTGCTGATGAGCCTTCTTCACAACGACTTCAGTGTGGATGGACCATGTGAGTTCCTCAGTGATGTGGACACCCAGGAACTTGAAGCTGCTGACTTCTAAATACAACTAGTAGTTGTATTTAGAAGAGTACGATGTGTCAGTCTAGTGCTACGTTACTTTTTAGCATGCAAGAAGACCATGGAAGGGTTTAACTCCTGATATAATATATATACTGTATATTTACACTATATACTACATATTGTATAGATGGCAGATGGCATCACAATTGATTAAAAGTACAGTAATTGATTTGTGGAAGATGCAACTCGATTGTACTTTTGAAAATTTAAACATCTGTACAAATAATTTCTGCCATAGAAAACTTAAAACTTGTGCAACTTAATTCAAATATGCGAATAATATTTTTTGAAAGCTGCATTCAAAATAAGCATGACGCTTCTGCTTATACTGACATTCACTTCATGAAAAACAATATTTACAAAGCAGAACCTGAGAGAACTTCTGGTAAAAACAGTTTTTTTATGCTTGCCTATTCAACATTCCTCATGGTGAGGAAATTGAATAAAACCAGACATCAAAGCAACACTTTACACTGAAATGCTGTGAACAACCAACAAGAGTACAGTCAAAGCAAAAAGAAGTAACACCAGAAAAGTTTTGGTTCAGAGTGAGAGAGACAACTTTCTCTACAAACGCTGGTATATTCCCTTCCTGTTGAGAATCTCAGTCTTTTCCTCATCACTTGTCATTCAAATGTTCAAGGAGATGCTGTCGGTACAGTGAGTGTTTTTTGTCATCTCTATACACAGAGAGAAAAGCCACACACAAGGAGCCGAGCTGGAACTCTGTGCCGGTGGATTGACATGTGGCACTTAAGCATCCAAGCTGAGCCTGTTTGATGTTTTTTATTCCTAAATGATGAATATTAATAGAAAAAAACATTAAACTATGCATCAACTCAAACTGCAAACTTTCTACCACTTTCTTGCACCTACAGTACACGAGAAAGCCAAAGGCATTGTTTAAAGAAATATCCCGTGTTCAATACAAGTTAAGCTCAATCGTCAGCGTTTGTGTCATAATGTTGATTAACACATACATATTATTTTGACTTGTCCCTCTTTTTCTTTAAAAAAGGCTGTAAATGTTAAAATACTCACTGTTTAGAAAGTGTGCCTGTTTACATGATTTTAGTGTGATAAAATCACTAACTAACCTTTTCTGTGTAAAGTTACATACATGATGATGTAACGCCATAAATCCTGTTATCCTACAAAAATGACTATTTAAGCAACTTTACAGCTCAAATAATACACGTTTAAACAAAAGTATCAATGTGCTTTTATACACTGTAAAAAATCCTAATTACATTTTGTCAAGTTTAATTTTAAATGTTTATTGAACTATCTAATGTAGAAAAAGTTAAGATTACATAAAACAATCAATAAAGTCAACTTTTATGCCATTTAAGTCAGAGCAACTTAAAATATTAAACAGTGAGCACACACAATGTCAAGTCTGCCAAGGAATATTTTCTTATTTAATATATAATGAAGTCGCCATGTGATTAGTGATTAGTGTTCACTTTGATAAAACATTTTCAGTTATTAAGTTAACTGAACTTCTAAAAGTTTTAAGTAATTGTTACTAACAAAACTTTTTCAGTTGGACCAACTACTTGGTATCTTGGTGGGGCTGACACATTATCTTATGTAGAAATGTAGATCTGCTTAATAAAGAATATCTTTCTATATCAACAATATTGAAAATGATGGTCAGATGTACTTAAAATGTAAATGTTTTTAAAAAAATATTTATTTATCTAAGATTTAATTGTAAACATCATTAATAATTTCAAGTTTGCTTAACTTATTGTATTGAGTTAATGGATCTTACAAATTGTTAAGTTGGTACAACTAATTTGCCTGAAGTTGAGTAAACTCAAAAATGCTTTGCAGCTGGTTGCTTTACTTTGTTTACTCAACTTTGTTTTTTTTGTTTTTTTACAGTGAATAATGTGCTTTTGAAGTGCTTTTATAAAATTATAAGCTTCTCATTTCTGCCTTTAAACCCTCCAAAAATTAGGCCATTTCACATCCATTGTAACTGCCTTCCTGTGACCTTGATTGAGTCTAAATTAATTTTTGTGGTAATCAACATTATGCTTCAGCTTAACTTGTATTGAACCAGGAATATTCCTTTAAACCCCATTCTCAACCTAATTTACTTCTGCAAAGTGACATATTTCAGAGTAGAAAAGGATATTAAACAAGAAAATGTAGGATTGGGACTTGATTTTATCCATCGGCTGGATGGTGAAAAGTGTTTGATCCATGCCAGAATGGAGCCAAACATGAATGTTAGTTTGCTAAAACAATGCTTAAATAGCTTTTTGGCTATTGGTTAACATTATCCAACAGCCTGGAAAAAGACATTTATTACATTTTTTTGTGTTTGTTTTATATTGTTTGAGTTTTGACATTAAACTTACGTTTACGGTTCAGCCGGTTCCCACCTCCTCCTTGCCCGTCCTGATACTGTTACAGTTCAAGGATGGGCAAGGAGAAGGCGGGAACCAGCTGAACAGTCAACATAAAGGTTTATTGATATAAATTAACTTAAAACAACATAAAACATAAGACAATCACAGATGCACATGCAGTGTAGCCGCATGCATCTCTCTCTCCCTCGAACTGGCATCTCCGGCTCCCCTTTATCTCGCTCTCCCATTGATCACCTGATTCAGCACCGGCTGTGCGCCCTCACGGCCCGGCCACACCTTCTGACTCGTCAACATTTTTTTTATATGGAATAAGATGCAACGATGAATCATTCACAACAATCCACAATAAGCAATAAGGGACCCTGCATTAAGAAACTACAGTATGCAGGGTCAATTTTGATTTTATGTTTTCTTTAAGAACTGCACTTATGAAATGCCAGTATTTTCATTGAATATTAGATCATGATTCTTATTATGTGTCCAAGGTACAGGATTGCCTTGTACCACATTTATATGCAAGGCCTCTTTTGTCTAAACCCACAAGCCCTGTCAGGTGTTGAATCTAGATTCTATACAGACCCCAGTGACAATGTCCTTGTTTTCAATGACAGTTTAAATGGTGAAGTGCTTGTCTGATTGTCCAAGGTTAAGACAAGACTGTCAAGGCCACGACAACCACAGCTGTTCTAACAGTCACCTGCAACTAACCCTTATGCTCAAAAGGACTAATCGGTTTCAAAAACTTTAATATAGAAGTGAAAGGCAACATGAAAAGAGAAAAGTGATGGCAACATGAGGGAGTTTCTTTTTCTTTCTTTTTTTTAAGATCAGAACCAAATTGCTAAAAAGCAGCACTTATTGCAGTCTTTGAAATATTTGGATGTAATAAAATATTTATATGCTCATACAGTAGGTAACAAAAGTCTGAAACTACACTGAAAATCTGATATAAAAAAAAAATAACCTTGAAACAAACAGAAAGAAAAAAATAAATGAAACAAAGCCATTATGACATAAAAGTCAAGAGTCAGAAATATGTGTACGCAGGGTCACGAGGTTAAAGGCAACGCACATGTTGCTAGTGCAATGTCGGAGTCTGAACCTTTGTTTCCACCACCAAAGCGGTTGAAGTCCGCAGTGTGGGAAAACTTTGAGAAAGTTAAGGACCAACGAGCAGGGCAGCATTAACGCACGGGCTTACCTGGGCTTAAGCCCCGGGGCCCATGGCTGCAGGGGGTCCCCCAACTCCCAATCACTGTTTTCTACTGTATTTCTTGGTCACTCCTCAAATAAAAAAATTGACATTGACGATGTTAACTCCTTCCTTTAACTCCAAAAGGTCAGATATCCTTGCTTCCACTGAAGCACACAAGATGCTCTTTGTAAAATTCTCAAATCATGCTGAGATAACATAGATCATCAGGTTTTGCACAAACATGTGGAGCCCATGCCAGCTAGACTGCATGTTGTCATTAAAGCAAAAGGGCTTAGTTTTCATTTATTTATTAAATTAGAAAACTGCTAAATAGAGGCATAATACTAGTGGTCTCAGAATTTCTCAGAATGTTTGACCCACTGTATTAAAAATGTGTGATATTGCCAAGCATGTGCAAGTTATATATTTCCAATAATAGCATATATTGTAAGCTGCTGCTCAGTCTTGTATATGAACAGGTGTTGGTCAGCAATTATCTGTTAGCAGCACGGCAAGGTTATTCATGCAGCTATTCATGGTACAATAACAAAATTTGTTCCATAATAACTGTAAAAAAAAAAAAAATCCCACTTATATCAAGAGACAGACTGAGAGGTTTCTTATGCAAGTCAGCTGAATAGATGACAAGGTTAGAATGAATGATCTGTTCACATTGGCATGCTTCTTCAAAACAAATGAATAAAAAAGGATCACAGTGTACCTGGAACCCGCAAAAGACAATAAACAAAGAGACACTAGTAACATTTCATTGAAAGTTTCTGCATGCTCAAAGTAGACATGCTTTATGAGAGGGAATGTGTCTCAATACTTCATGGTCAGATGTAAACATAAGTCACCCAAGGATTTGCTTTTGTTTTTGCTTGCCTATTGTACTTAATGAAAGTTTGTTGATATCCTGGAATTTCTCATGCTCACGTAAAACAAACAAAACCAGAACTGGGGTTGGTATTGAAGGATTTCGGATATTGCAAGGATAAATATGGAATAAATGTTGATTAGGTGAAAAGGCATGCACATGTGCATACTCTGCAATCTGCTGAAAATGTCTTTGTTTGCAAAAGCATTGCTTCTTATTTATCCAATTTGGCAGGCTGCAAGTTCCTTTTAATTAAAATTTTTAATAAATACTTTAGAGAGCAATACATTCTGTCATTGTACACTGGAGAATCCAGGATATGGGTGGTATTAGTTCTCAAATGAGGAATATTAATTCTTAGGTTATTATTAGAACATTCCAATTAAATGTTTGAACATTCTAAAATGTTGTTAAACATCCTTTTGGGAGTCATACAATATTAAGAGCGTTTTTATTATTATAGTGTAAATGTAATTTTAGACTTAGAAATAAATAAATAAATATGCTGTAAAAGGAAAAAAAAATTAAGAATTATTAAAGAGAAAAACAAAATAGCCTTCTGTTAAAATGTTAAAACAATATTTCAACACACACACAAATAAGGCCAGAAGAATTAGTATTACTGCATTTAAATTCAGAACCACTTTCCCCAAAGCTCAGAACAGTTCGCATCTCAAGACAGGCACAAGAACAGCTAGTCTTCTTCGGTTGTGCATGTAAATTGCCTTTTAATTATGATTAATCAACATGTTAACACTTCACTCCCAGCATCATGTTGAGAAGAAAAGCACAATAGTCTTCTTCATTAAGAAGCAAATATTTAAAGTGCAAACATTTCAGATTATTTGTTTTCAAGGATGAGCCAGACCACAACAAAACATGTGCCAGGAAGTATAATAAAGCCATAAAAGATCTAGTTCAAGCTTTAAATAATGGTTGCATTTATTGTTAAGAATTATCAGACTTAGCAACTTAGTGCATTGATATAGGGCGTGCGGTCACAGGTGTGCGTTTACTGTCATTTTACAAATGCTTTGAAGACACATCATGAAATCAAAATTCAGATTTGGAACTATCCGTTATATAAAAAATGTTTTAAATGTCTCACTCAGCCTCCAAAGAGAGATAGGTAAGAGAAATCGAGAAAAAAATTAAGAAAGAGAGAGAGAGAGAGACAGAAATGAGATGGGTAAAGAGAGGAAGAGGTATACACAGAGGCTGCTATCATACATACACTCATGTTCAGAAAGATGCCCTGCATCATGACTGGCATGAATGTTAATGGAATGTGAACATCACAGCCAAGGAAAGTGTTCAGCCTGCAGGTGTGTGCATCTGTGTGTGACACATCAGTTCACCCATGTGGCAACAGACTGTAAGTGAATGAGTGAATATGTGTTTATAAAAGAGAAAAAGGGGAAGGAGAGATAGCAAGAAAAAGAAGAAATTCTTCAATACAGTGTCTGTGTGTGTGTGTGTGTGTGTGTGTGTGTGTGTGTGTGTGTGTGTGTGTGTGTGTGTGTGTTGATTAGGAATGTAACGGTTTCCCGGTATACCTCTGTTTTAAAACAGTTTTCATACCATTGACATCTCATTCACACCATTGCATGAAGTCAGGTTTTTTCTGTACTTTTTTAATCCAAATCAGTTCAGTTAAGAAAGATTCGGTTACATTTATACAGCATCATATAAACTTCAAAACATGATAAAATAAATCACTAAATTGCAACTTCCTCATTTTACATTCAAACGTCACTCCATTTTTAACCACCTGAGACCCGAGCGTGACTTTTGTGTGTATTTTCAGTTTCCCTTTTTGATTTGTAAATAGTAGCACCTAATAAACATGCAAAAGAATAAATAATTCTAGAGCAAATAGTTTTCCTAAAAATTTATGGCAACATACTGTATGTGGACAGCTGGACTAAGTTGTGAAATTTTAAATAATACCAAGCTATAGAAAATATCAAATTGTTTTTTTAGAAAATTGTTTATTATGTTTTCAGAAATGTTGGTTATTCATCTTTTTGAGACGTTACAGACATTACATCAAACATTTGCATAACTAATTCAGGTTCAAAGTAATTGCCAGCATCATCTAATTACTGCCAGCCATGTTAAAATAAAATGATAAATATTCTGATATAAATTCTGAATCTATGTACTGATTATGTTGTCCCATGTCTGTCAAATATGAGTGCTCGCACGAGGTTAAAGGCGACACACATGTTGCCAGCAAAATGTTGGAGTCTGAACCTTTGTTTTCCCCACCAAAGCGGTTGAAGTCCACAGTGTGGGAAAACTTTGAGGAAGTTAAGGACCCACGAGCAGGGCAGCATTAACGCATGGGATTACCTGAGCTTAAGCCCGGGGCCCATGGCTGCAGGGGGGCCCCCAACTCCCAGTCGCAGCATCCACCAACCTATTCGGCCCCGTTGACATTCGCGGGAGGACGCACATGTAAACGAGTTCAGCGGGAAACAACAGCGAAAGCAGTCCGTGTGGGTCGTGGTCATACTGTAAAAACGTTCCGCCAAATGGATTTAAGAGCTCACATGCAACGTTACTGTAGGATATTAGATGCAGAAGAATTGCAGCCATATTACTTAAAACCCAACCTTCTAACCCTGGAATCCCTCAGTGTCATAAATTAAAAGACTCTGCTCGAGCTAATGTCAAGAAGCCTAGAAGAAGCTCACATCTGACCAATAAAACTAACAAAAGAGACTTGTCCAGATCGCACATGACTTGAGAACTTCTCTGCAAAGAGGCCCGAAGTGCAAAGGTTACAAGCCATAAAAGACAGAGTGAACAGCTTCCCTTGCGAGATCCTCCTGAATTACAATGAACAAACAATGCCAATTCTATGACTCTTTATTCTGGACGATAATTAGTCATGAGATCCTCATTATTCTGCAAACAGCAGCTAAAAAGGAATCCATGAATGTTGTACTTCGCTGAGTTAACCCTCTAAAATGTACAGAATGCATTTAAACCCATAATGTACACGATACCTAGCCATGCTAGAAAATTCTGAAAATTACTTTGACCTATGATTACTTTTATAACTGACAAATTAATGATTATAGCCGATGTACCTTTTAAAATATGTGTAGTGATTTGTAATCACTTCTAACTAACAAATGAATAAGTATAATCATTAATCTTGCATTATTCACCTCATTCAAGGTTTAACCTGATAATATACCCTGACAATCAGGTTTCTAATAATGTGTAATGTTTTATCCATGTTGTAAAACCAATGAATTAAACAGTATGATTTGTAATCAGGGATTTTCATGTTTTGTTACTTACACGTGTAATATTCATGAAAGCATGTCACATTTAGTATGTAAATGCTTGCTTGTTTACGTAGAGAATGTTGATGACAACGGATGTCATGTCTCTTGCATTGTTTTCAAGATATCAAAGTTCATGAGTAAACATGCACTATTTTTGGGCGGGAGTTGAAAGGATCCTTCACACAAAGGATTGTAAATCAACTTTGAAAAGGACAGACCAGTCGACCACGTGACTCTGAAATTCACTTCTGATTGGCTCAGTACACCTTTGGGGTGCGGCCAATTTCAGTTCAAAAGTTTCCTACCGAGGAACAACGCCCTCTTCTCCTCCTTTTCTCCTCTTTTCTGCTCTCTTGGACTTGTCTCTTGCTCTTCCAGATCCTCCATGCCATGTAGAGTCCAAGGAAAACTCGGGACTCATCCCGAGGAAGCCTCTCACTCTCTGCTCTATGGTTCACACCCCCAACGGGAGTTGCGAGTCTTCCTTGCAGAAGGCCTCGCTTCAAAGCCCACTTTATCAGCCATCCAGACAAAAATTATCCGCGATCATGACAGAGTCCAAGACATCGACGGAATGAACTTTCTTCAAACGCCAAAGAACCAAGCAACGCAACGACACGCAAGTACATCTCCAGACTTTTGCTCAAAGTGCTGGTGTATTAGTTAAATACTTTGGGTAATCCGATTGCAAATCGATGTAGACTCAAAGAAGGATAAATGGTTCTTAAGGCATTGTCAACAGACTCCATAAAGTTCATTTTCTCTGTATTGATCATTTATTTCACATTCTGTCACTACTCACCAACCTGTTTCATGTTGTATGTGTTTGATTAGTTTATGTTTAGAATAGCAATAAAGTTTGTCTGTATTCAAAGATAATTTGACTGTGGTATATTTTGCTAAATAATCTCATCCCTGTTTTTAAAAGATTTCACTTCAAAGCAATACCTAAAATATGTTTGATATTATTTTCAATAAGCCATGAGAATAATATAACTCCAATAAGTGAATTAATCATAATTCCCTTATTAAAGCTAATTCCTTACAATAGAAATTGTGAGTGGATACAACAAGATGTTGTATTACAATTTTAATGGTGGAGACTTTTATTCAGACAAATAATCTAGTTGTTTGTCATTTATCTTGCTTATAATGGTTGTCGAACGCGACTAATTCCATTATAAATTTCCTTACATGATCATGTAGAATAAGGACATTTTAAATTAATTCCTAGCTCACACATACTGTTTCCTTATATATAATGGTGGAGGTATGCGGGCACTTTAACCCATCCCATGTACATTTATACTACCAAATTTCCTACAGTTATGATGGGCCGATTGTTTGTTCATGCATTATTTGCTTAAGTGCAGCGCAAGACTTGGCCTACAGTGTTTAATAATAATAATAATATATTTTATTTATAAATTACTAAATAGGGTTTACAATGTGCTTTAGGCATACAGAAAATGAACAGTGATACTGTAGCAGAAAATAAACAGCACTGGAAAAACCCCAATAAATAAAGTGCAAATAAATAATCATTTATAGTTCAGTAGGTATTGTTAAGAATCAAACGAAATTACAAAAGCAACCAATTTAATGAATCAAATGCGTATCTTAACCAGGGCAGTAAAAATTACAAATATTTTTTATTTTGTTATTCAATTTATAAATCTTAAAAGTAATAATTCAATGATGTTTTATAGTTTTACATAGTATTAAATTGCAGTTGGGAACACGCCTTTTTTTAGTCAGAATTTAAATTCCTAAAAATATCAGCAATGTACCTAATACCGTGATGCTGTAATTCCATGGTATTTTTAGTGACTGTTATCATACTGTTAAAATCTCATATCGTTACACCCCAAGTCCCGCCTTAAAAGCATTTCTGATCTTAGTAACTGTTGGCATCCACCATTTCTCTGACAGGCGTTTGGTTTTTTCCAACTACAGTCTACAGGAGTAATGTATGTTCGAGTAGTTTAAAGCAGAATGTTATAGAAATTATATACCAAAAAACACGCCGTTCACAGCAATCTTTCATTCATTCCAATGGGAAGTTCTGCAAAGTTTGTCAGAGTGAGCAACGGTAACCAAGAGAGGTAGAGCTTAGTGAAGGGTCAATGCAAAAATTTCTCATGGGGGATGGCGCTTGTCAGTAATTCAGCAGAATGGGGTTGATTTCAATGTACATGAACTTTCGGAAACAACATTTCGATTTTCTGTGTGATCATATTCGATTTCCACAACTGTAGTCATTAAACATTTTCTTGGTTATCTCTAAAGCTCACTTAAATGTGTTAATCAAATAATCAAATGTGATGTTGTGGTGCCTGAAAGCCAAATGTCTTACCTTAAGAAGTACCTCCGTTGAAAACCACTGTATGTGAAGCCCATGACTGACAGTGCAGCGAGGCAGCTGCCTTCTGTTTTGAATACACCCTGGATCATTGGTGCCCTGGGCCCAGACTGAAGAAGACACCTAATTCATGGCATCTCTCCTCACTCCTGCAGGCAATCTTCTGACAGTCTAACTAGGCCACAAATTGAGCAACAGATTGAGCCATACCCCCACAACCTCTTGTAATTTCCTAATAATAACTGCTGCTCTGCTTGGCACAGCTCAGAACAAAAATCTTGACAATCTGATTTGACAGATATCAAGCCTTTCTACTGTTTGCCTTTCCAACGTAAGCAAATTGTTTTCAGAAGAATTGAAATACTGGATATATTTGTTTTCAACTCTCACAGTACAATACTACTTAATACTTTAAAGGAGATGTGTGCATTTGTTTCAATCCTTTCTCCAATCCAGATTAATATGCAGAGACAATTAAAAGTAAGCCCTTCATAGGTCGATTCCCCTGAAAAATGTAAACATTGTGGCTCTATTTGTAATCTGGACCAGTCCAACATTAGCTCAGCCAATATCTTGAGTTCAGGGGGAGACTGTCTGTTTGTTCGACCAATGGTACTCACCAAAACTTGTTTGTCATTAATTTTACTATTCCATTAGGTGACAATAGTGGTGCCAGAATTACACACTTCACCTTTAATGATTTGCAAAAAGCCCATAGAAGCTTATGAATTAATTCTCAAATCAAGGAATCTGTTACATTGTAAATGTGTCTTCTCACACTGTAATGGCAGATATTGTTGCACTGCTTCAAGGAACCTAGATACTGTATATGTGTGTGTTGCAGATCATGCAAGAAACTGCACTCGCACACATTGACATTCACCCCAGTGCGCCCCTGCTGTCATCCTGTCAGCCACATCACATGCGCAAGCCTAGCAAGAAAAGCTCTCAGTCAGAAAGGAAAGGTAAATGGGAGCTGTGGACTTCCGCAACATAACAACGGCCCACTGACCAGCATCCAGCTCCACATCAAACTTCACCACAGAAACCAACAGTTCTCATCACCCCCAAGGCTCACACTGTCACACAGTCACACAAAAGCCAGGGCAAACGGGTACCAATATACTGTATTTGTGCTCATATTTCAATATTATAAAAGAAGATATATGTAGACACAGGAAAAACAAATATAGCATGACAGATGCAGAAACACATAACAGGGTTGCCACACCTTTTGATCAATGACTTACCATGAATTTTCATCATGGAAATTGGGAATTACTGTATAAGATTATTATTATTATTATTATTATTATTAATCATTTTATATTGATGTGCGAACAAAGAGCACCATCTAGCGCATGATATATTTTAGAGCTATGCAAAAATCTTTATGTGTCTGACATGAAAGCCAAAGCCATCCACTACAGGGAATGAAACTTCACATTGATGTGATCAGGTTTCTGATGCAATCAGTCCTTCTATAGACATATGGCTTTTGCCTTCAGATAAGACTGAAAAGACAATTTCCAGGGACCTTTTGGGAGACAAAGGATCCTGCAGAGAAGCTGACCTCCCCAATGAGTGGATTCCATTCCTGACTCTCACCCCTATGACCAAAGATGAGAAAGATAGTATATTCCCAAAGACTTCCAGAAGAACAAAGTGAACTGAACTTGCAGCTTGCCATGCTCCTTTCCCATTCAGTGGAAGATGCAACTATCACCAAACTCATTACTCATTAGTGTATATTACCAACTTATGATTATCTAATGATCTTTAGATCACATAACCTATTGACCCAATATCTAGTTAATAATCTTTTGAGTTATTTGTTTAACTAGAAATAAGGTCTTTAGCGTATTAGTTAACAGAGAATGAGCAGTTTATCTTTCCATAAGGTAATAGCCATTCTCTACCATGCCAACATCCAACTCAACCAATTGCATCTTTCCATCCTAGGCACTTTATTTTCTTTTCCATTCATAGCATATTGTTGCCATTTTGTAGTTGTTGTTAGTTATTAAAGTGTATCTTTTTGTAAATAAAATTAATTTTATTACAACAGTGTTTATCTTGTGTTAATACAGTAAGAGGCTCTAAAGGTAAGGAAGAATTTCACAAAATCCTATTCAGATGACCAACTCCCTCCAATTAACATACAGTATTTCTAACTTATTAAATGGTCCATTTGGATAATTTTTATACTGTTAAGGTGAAATTCCTTAGCTGGTGCCCCGAGGTAAATGGAGGGAGGTGCCATCTGTCATTCATACAATTATACGCACACATACACTATCAGTGACCCTGCAATCAAAAATCACCATATTCTTTTGTGTCTTGTGTGAGGTCTTTATAATTTGGTGGCTGCGTGATTATCACTACATATTCTACTCCATCTAAAACTATTTTAAACAGCATTTTGCTAATGCTTTTATAAATATTGTGCATGCAGATTTTACATGCAGTTGAGGGACAACATGGAATAAATTTAATTTTAAAAATTCATTAGGCACGCTTCAGGACCATTTTAAATTATTTAGAGAAGGCAAAAGGTGATTAAAGATATAGTTTGCAGCAAAATTACAAGTCTATCATCATTTATTCACCCTTCATGGTCTTCCAAACCCGTATGACTTTCTTCCATGGAACACAAAAGGTGTATGTTAGTCTCAGTCACAATTCACTATCTTTGCATGTTTCTTTCCATACAATGAAAGTGAATGGTGACTGAGGCTATCATTCTGCCCAACATCTCCTTTTGTGTCCCACCAATGAAAGAAAGTCACAAGGGTGGAACAACATGATGACAAATGATGACAGAATTCCCTTTAAAAATGTTAATACGCATTAATTCATATATATTTTAACATAAAATCTTGATGTCGACAAAAAGTTATACATCAACATACCTATTGTATACTCACTATAAAACTTCCAGGGCTTTTCACAATAGGAAATTTCCCTAATATTTTGCAGGTTTTCCAAAACCGTGGGAACCCTGTCTACACACTCTTGCACTGGCAATCCCTGTGTTAAAACCTTTGCCAAAGCCAGACACACTTGAGTGCTTTTCCATTACCAAAAGCCCTGTTGTAATTCTTTGTTTAAATTCAATACAAAATATGAAAAGTAGTTTGTGGTACATCAGGACACTGCCAATAAGACTCTCTCAAAGAGCAACTCTTCAAAGAATAACTCCTATAAAGCATAACTGCAAAAATCATTTCACAGGAAAGTTTAAAACCAAATGAGGGAACTGATTTAAAATACCAGTTCAAATCCTAACACTTAAAACAAGCTGAGAGCTGCTCTCACGCCATGCAGGCACAATCCAATGAGCAACTGCTTAGAGTTGCTGCTCCACTCAATCCAGCATTTTATTTACAGAGAATAAACAAAGGAAGTTGCTCAGCAGAGCACAGCCGGGTGTGGAGAAAATAGACCTTGCGAATCCATCCTGAGAAAGGGGATGGAAAAACAAACCCAGAGAAATTAAATATAGGCCCCAAAAGATAATGTACCACTGCAGCATTATTGGCTGGGTTTTTTATCAGTTTTTGCTTGAGAGGCATTGGTGGCAAAATACTACCTCTTCACTGATGCAGGTGGGAGGGGGGGGGCTCCTTATCAGAGAGAGGTGTCAGGGCAAAACACTGTGCCGCAGCAGCTAGATTCAGCACTAATGCAAGAAGCTTTCCTGTCAGAGGAGATGGAGGCAGACACAGAATATGTTTGGTGAGAAAGATTAGATAAAAATAACGGTATCCATCCACATGTCGTCTGGGGTGTAGCGGGTATCCTGATAAGGGATTCAGATTTATGTAGGGACTGAGTAAAAGGAGCAAATATGACATTTTGGAAATTAAATAAGGCAGGGGAAATAGGCAGATTTAAAGGTTGAGGTGCTGGGGTTAACATAAGCCTGGGAACAAGAGCACTACAGTGGGTGCTATACAATATATGACATCAAAATCAATTTTCTTTTGGCTTTTCTCTCTAGCTACCATGAAAGCAGAAAGGTCTTTGTACCACATTCTACTACTCTAGTCAAGTGCGTCTTCGCCGTACCACTGGATCTACAGTATATAATCAACACACATACACAGTTAGGCTAACCTTTGAACTCTAACCAAAGCCCAGAATGCAAGACCCCGGTCATTCTGTTCCCAAGGCAAGACACCACTTTAGCTCATCCAGTTATGGGTGCAGCCATCATTCAAGAGACAAATTTAAATATTTCAGGCCCAGGCCATTCTCCTTTCATTATCAGAGACATAGATTTGTAGCATGTATTATTCATGAAATTTTCTTTTGTACATGCCTGACCAAGTCATTCCTTGCACTCTTTAATCTGTGTAATCACAAGTGAGTTACGCATCTCTGCTCTTTCTTTTCAGTTCCATGGGGGACCAATTACAGGCAATTAAGGGAGAGAGAAAAGACAAAGGCAAGAGGAGGTGGAGTAAGATGCAATCATGATTTATAAGAAGGTTTCTTGGTGAGATGGCTGCTTGACATAAACAACCGGATATAGTTTGTTGTTGCATCTACCATCTTTTCCCCTGCTAAATTATTCATGCTGCTCCACTAAAAATTGGTAACATAAATAGCGGCATCAGAGCCAAGCAATTACACCACATCCTACAAGGCCGCTCCTTAGAGAGGGATCTACTGTAGAGCTGTAAAAAGTAATTTCTGCCATCTCCTTAGGAAAATAGCTCAGTATGTCAAGATTCTACAATCGCTCATTATTTCACTCTTCGTTTGATCAGACTAATGCAAGTGGAGAATTAACGTGCATTAGTTCGACTAAAAGGTAGATCTGAAATTGTGATATTTTAGAGACCTCATTTGTTTCACTTTAATTTACCCTGAGAGCCTTGGGAAGCATCCATACGCTGCAAAATGGAAGAAAGTCCATATACCTTTGACAGAGGAGAGACTTCACAGTTTGTCTTCTCAATCAGCTAATGCTTTCAATCCTCTTGGCTTGATTTGGTACAAATAAATGCACACAACTTTGTGGACGTTAGAGGAAATCATTTAAAAAAAAGGAGGCTAAAGACTTTCTGGCTTAAATAATTCAGAGGATCATTAGCCAGTCATTCTGTATGTCCACTTTGTCCTTTTCAAGCAAAATGTGTGGCATCCTTGCAAACGGCTCTTGTCATTGCACTGCAATGTTGTTCATGATTGATGGCTGAATAAAACTAACAAATAACCAGACACTTTTGGATCTCCCAATGCCAATACATGCACATATGTTAACACACACATACACAGTTACACAAGCACACATTCCCCACTGGCCTTGTCCTGGCTCACCTCAGGCCACAAAGCTGCAGGGAGATTCAAGTTTGACTGACAGCCAGCTATGTTTCTCTCGAGGGGGAGTCAAGGTTATTTTCCTTTTCCTCTAGAGCAAAGATGAAGTTTAACATAAAAAGGAGACAGGGTTCTACAGGGCTATGTGATTTTATAATCAGAACTTTATTAAAGCTCAGTATCAAAAAGGACAAGTCAAGGAATACAAAATGCTGAAGTATTTTATCTGCCATAGTGGAGGTTTTGGAGAAAGAGCAACTGCAGATTCACAATAACAGTCGGCTATTGGTCTATCAGGGGTTATCAACATTTACAGACTTAGGGATCTCCCCTACCCATGAAACCTAGAGACCCCCAATATATAAAAGCACTTTTCAATGACACTTCATTGTAACTTTCATTGGAAAAAAATGTACGTTGGTGTTACATATAATATTTAATACATAATAATACAAAATCCATAATAAAATAAAAGTGAAAGGAATAGTCTGGGTTTGACACAAGTTAAGCTCAATCGACAGCATTTGTGGCATAATGTTGATTACCACAAAAAATTATTTCAAATCGCCCCTATTTTTCTTTTTAAAAAAAATCTAAATCGAGGTTACAGTGAGGCACTTACAACAGAATTTAATGGGGCCAATTTTTGGAGGGTTTAAAGGCAGAAATGTGAAGCTTATAATTTTATAAAAGCACTTACATTAATTCTTCTGTTAAAACTTATATAATATGTAAAATTTGAGCAGTAAAGTTGTTTATATTGTCGTTTTGACTGTTGTCGGGTTTAAGGTTTTATGTCGTCATGGCGACAAAGTTGTAAAATTGTATATCACTTTACACAAAAAAAGGATAGTAAGTGTTTTATCACACTAAAATTATGTTAGCACATGGATATTGTTGAAACAGTGAGTAATTTATCTAGGGATGTCAAAAAATATCGATATATTGATTACTGATTGCCATTTTATTTTATCTATATATTCTTGAGGCATCGATATATTAAAAAATTTCAACATTTAAATTAGAAGCCTTATTTTCATGGTTTCCAATTCACTCAGTTGGCCTCTGTTTAACAGTCTGGTTTAATAGCGTTAGGAGACCACAAGAGGGTGATATAACATTTACTGAAGCTGGTCGCAGGTAGGAGAGGCACAGGCATCACACATACAGGACCAGCTGATATGGTGCAGCAGATGGCAGTCCAAAGTTACGAAGGTTTTTGTACTTCTTCAAGAACGAACAAAGTGACATTGATGAGTTTGCAGGTTAGTGTATGGAACTGGTGTAACTGCACAAACTGAATGATTAGATATGGAGACATTTACTAGTAACTGAAAATACATTGTGTAGGCTACATAAAACATACATATACACAATATATCATCCAGTGATGGCTCGAGTAAATAATATTTGTCCTTTGATAATGATTTGGGTCGACCGTAATGGAAAACTATGCGAGTTGCGCTCCGTGGCACTGAACATTTTTGCCGTTGACCGTTGACCGTGTGTGCGTACCTGCGTAGAATATAATTGTTTCGAATTTTAGAACGCACCATTTCGTCCACCAGATGCGTCCGATGTGCAGCTCCCTTTAATTTACCCTGCCGCTCACACTACCAAAGTTGTGTTGAGAAATATGTTTTGAAAAGACAAAGACTATTGTGCATTGAGCAGCCCTTTTTATATCTGGGAAAAAAGAAAAAAGTCCCAATATAATATATTGATAATCAAGGAAAATCTTCAGAGTATTGATGCATGATAAAGGCATCGATCTCAAGCCTAATTGTAACAGTTACAGATTGGCCACATTCACTTCCTGTGTAAGTGTTTCACTGGAACCCAGATTTTTGCTATTTTTTAAAGAAAAGGAGGGATGAGTCGAAATTAATTTTTGTCAACATTAACAATTTTATCAACATTATGCCAGATACTGTCGATTGAGCTTAACTTTCATATATTCCTTTTGCGATAATGCCAAGAGATGTAGTAATTGTATGATAAGGATTATATGTTAATGGCTTTTTTAGAAAACCAATATAGGGTTCTAATGGTTCAGTTATTTGTTAAAAAATATATATATAATTCTGCCTGAAGATATAGATGATATAGGCGATTATATCCTTCCATTTAAAGCTTAAGAGGCAGACAGCTAATTAATATTGTGTGACCTTCATACTTTGCCTGTGGCCCTGTATTTCCCTCAAATAGCTAATAAAAACAAACTTTTCTCAGAAACTCTGGATAAATGTGGTAGTGAGAGCATTTAGGAAAAACAGAAAAAGATAAGTGCAATCCTTCCCAGGGTTATTCTACTGGCTGCTGTCTGTCTGCCAAAAATCAATGAAAAATACTGAGGGAAAAAAATGACAAGAGTGGAATTGATAAGATATGACCCTGAAACAGGAAGAATGAATTGCCTTTATATTCATTCCATTTTTAATAACTCCCTTACTTATATAGAGCTGCAGCCTTAACCGAGGCCAAGCTTACCTGTGTGCTTCTTTTGAGATCAGATGAATGTTCAGTTTTTGATTTTGGAACTTGCCAATCATAGCAAGTCACTTCAAAACCCTTGCCCAAACCCAAATCTCTGCCTTCTCTTCCCACAGCGCTAACAGTTCCTTGGTGCTATTGTCTTTTTCTCTAATTCTAAATGTTTCTACTGTAGGAAACATTTCTGGTAGAATCCAATTCATTTAACCAACTGAAAAGGCATCCATCTTCCAAAATAAACAGCTCTCACTCTGCTTTGATTGGAAATGGAGGTTTTGAAGGAACTAGAAAATGCTTCTCACATTCTTTTTAGTGCAAGTTGCAGGGTTGCTAAGGTTTGTGTGCTGTCTTAAGCTGTGAGTTTTTGACAGTTCAATTTACTTGTGTGGTGACAAGAACAGACACGCTTCAATGTCTGGCCAACATAAATGCTGAACACCCATGCAACACTTTACACCACTCACTTCCTGTGGGCATTAACTTTAAGCAAAGGCTCAGTGTGAACAGCCTTCTCTCCTTCTTTTTAAACAGCCTGACCGTCAAAGCCCACCACCGCCAGTCTCCCTCAGTGGAAACTCAGCACACGTTGGGCTCCAAACTTCTAGCGCTGGGAAAGGCATACATCAAATCTCTTTGTCTGACAAATCCCCTGCAGCCCTTCTCTCTCTCCTTTTCTGAAACAGTTCCCGCTGTTTATTTATTTATATGTCCCTTGCAATCCTATTTGAGTATTTATAATACATGGCTCTATGATTTCTGCAATAATGTCTGGCTGGAGGTTTGCATATCCATTCATATGTCAGCATAGCAAATCTCGTAAAGCCAACCAAACAAATAGTGCACATGGTTATGATTTAAACCCTCATCTGTCTGTTTATTGAGACTACTGATGTCAAACCTAAATGCATACTGACCAGTAGCATGTAGTGGACTTCATAAATGAGGATGTAAAGTCCCTTATGCTTATCGTGGCAGTTCCTGGTGAAAAAAAAAAAAAAAAAAAAAAAAGAAAAGTCAAAAAAACAGAAAAGACGCTACTACAACAATGACTTTTATTCACTTTCACACAAATCATGAGTAAAACGGCAGATAATAAATTCTTTAACACTTACTTTTCGCCCTGTTCCTCGCACAATGTTATCTTGTGAGTATGACATCAAAACAATTTTACTATCACTGCTAAAAAGGCCAGCTTAACTAGCATGCAATTCTCATTCAGGTCTAGGCTGGTTTATGCTGGCTAGTTCTTGTTTGGTGCTGGTCTATCAGGTGGATCAGCATAGCCATGCTTTTCAACAGCAAAACCTAGCTGGTGAAGCTGGTTGAACAGCATGGTCTTTCTGATGGTTAAGCTAGTTTAACCTCCTGAGACCCAAGCATCACTGCTTTGTGCATTTTCCATGTACCTTTTTGATTTATAACTAATAGCAAAAAAAAAAAAAAAAAAATTGTAAATCCAGAGCATATCGTTTTCCTAAAAATTGATGTCCACATATGTATACAGCGGGAAGAAGTTGTGAAATTTTAAATAATACCAAGCTATAGAAAGTCTTTATAGAAAGATTGTTTTTCAAAAATCAAATTGTTTATTATGTTTCCAGGAGTGTTGGTTATTCATGTTTTGGAGACATTACAGACATCACAGCTGATTCTCTGTAAAGCTGCTTTGGAGCAATGTGTACTGGGAAAAGCACAAATAAAAAACTATACAAATAAAAAATGTTTGACTTGATTTGACTTTAATGTTACAAAGTTTTTTTTCTACTTTGGCAACAAAATCTCAATGTTCTCTTTTTGCACTGTCAAACAAACAAGTAGCCAGTGCTGAAGCATTTTACCAATCATAAATTAGCATAATATTTCTGATACAAGTAATGGCCAGCATCATCCAATCACTGCCAACGATGTTAAAATAAAATTATACATTATAAATTCTGAATCTCAGTACTGATTACCATTGTCCCATGTCTGCCATCCATATTAAGTGGGTCAAATATCATCTACAGCCTAAAACTGATCTTTTGATAGGAAGTTTGTATTGAATGCACTTAAAGGATGCTCCTTTGTTCCCTATTTAATGAATGACTTAACCTCCATTGTGCTGTCTGCACTGGTCTCAGTACAGTTCGAAATGCACTGTATTTTCATTCTAACTCCATATAAAGTCTCTGAAAGCAAAAACGTTTTCTCAATGTGAAAATGCACAGTAATAGGATTTCAAATGAAAACCTTGTGCTCTTGTTGCCATTTTGCGATAAATTGCTCAAATTTTTAAAATGGCATATCGGATGAAACTAGAGTCTCTTTTGACACAGCTTTCAATTAAAAAACTTAATTAGGTTTCTTACCAGATGTAGTTTAGTTGGCATTTCTCCCAAAGACAAACTCCGCTGTGATCGGCGCTATGTTGTTTCGCCTCATGACTCCATCCGTCGAAAGTTTAACACTTTACTGACAGCCCAGAATCTCCTGAACTGTGATCAGTCAGTTTAAATTGAGTTAAATTATGCGTTGCATATAGCAAAGTCAGAAACAATGTCCACGCATGTGTACGCTGGGTTTCACGAGTTTAAAAGCCTGTTGGGGACACCAGCACAACACCAGCCCACAAAATACAACATAAGCTGGTGACCAGCAATGCTGGTCTTTTCAGCAGGGATATTGTGAGGTAAACATATCCAAGCGCAGTCAAATTGCATAACATCTCACCTGCAACGTGAAGGACCAGGGTATGATTCCAGAAGAACACATGCGTCAACATGTCAAAAATGTCACAGAAGCACCACAAAATGAAGTGGTTGTTTCAGCAATTGCATTTTTCATCTCACATTTACTTTTATGACACTATTGGTTAGATTTATATTTAAGGTTTAGGGTAGGCAGGTCGGTTTGTTGATTAAGACTGGATACAGCATTAACTTTAAAAACCTCATCTGTTTGGGAATACATTTAACTCTTTTTTTAGCCCCACACAGTGGACATTTCTCCTTGGAACTGCTGCTATACATAATTTTCATGAGATCTGGCTGGTAAATTCATGTTCTACACTCACTGAGCACTTTATTAGAAACACCTGTAGAGCTACTTATTCATGCAATTATCTAATCAGCCAATCATGAGGCAGCAGTGCAATGCATAAAATCATGCTGATACAGGTCAGGAGCTTCAGTTTATGTTCACATCAGCCATCAGAATGGGGAAAATTTTGATCTCAGTAATTTTGACCGTAGCATGATTGTTAGTGCCAGATGGGCTGGTTTGAGTATTTCTGTAACTGCTGATCTCCTGGGATTTTCATGCAAATCATTAATAATATTAATGATGGATGGGCTATAACAGTGTTCCTAATAAAGTGCTAAAGTGTATTGGATGCTTACAAGGTTTTGGGGTAAAAGACATATGGAACAACATTCCATCCATTCAGGCAGATTTTTGTAGGCCATTTGAAAACATGATATGGACGGGTATTAGGGCTGGGAAAAAATAAAAATTTTCTGATGCATCGCGATCTTCGTATGAATGATCTCAATATCGATTCTTAAATCCCATGATCGATCTTTCACTCTGTGTGGCAACCCTCTATAATGCAAGTAAATCACTCGCATGTGCAACCAAATCTCATGCTATGCGAATAAAAATGTCTATGATTAGCCACTGGCTAGTAAATGTTCAGATTTCACTCACCAGTGATTGAATAGTATAGCAGAGAAGTTATTAGCACAAATGATCTTTCACTGCATGTTTAGAGTAAAAGTTTGGTTTAACTCATTCTATGTGTCCAAATATGAGATCCATGGATCCATTTGTCATTGAATAATGTCTCTTTTAATACTGTTTCTGTTCTTTACAGTCAGTTGTTGAAAACAACAAAAAAAAGAAACATTTGATTCGAATTACGCACGTCTTGTTTTATGCGCCCACTGGCTGATGTCTCTTAAAGAGGTAGTACCGATTAAGCACGTGTTCTACATATCAATGTAAATATAATGTAAATAGTACAAATTATGCAAGCAAAAAATAAATATGTAACAAAAATATATATGCAACATAATATATGCAATTTCAAGACATTTATTGATTGAATAGACTGAATTTGAACATTTTTCAAAAGCTAAAATGTGACCAATATGATGAAAAAGTAAATGATAATATCTCATTTGTAAAATTTATATTTTCAAATTGTACCTAGAAAGGTTGCCTACAAGGTTCCTTTATAATTAAGAGGGAATTTCCTTTATAAATAAGACTTTATAAATTAATTTTATATGTAAGCAAAATGGACACTGAAGCAGAAATGTCGAATCGAGATCGGAATCGAATCAAATCAAATCAAATCGAGACCTTGTGAAATGAAATCGAATCGAATCGGGAAATCTGTATCAATACTCGGCCCTAGCAGGCATTATCCCATTGATAGGTTAATCAGCCACTTGCTAAGCTGGCACTGCCTCTCACATGACTTTTTGCCTGTATTTTGTCATTAACCCCCTCACATTCACGGTTTGCTTTAGGAACTCTATGACGGCACAACTAGTGGATGGAACCATTTGCAATATCATCATGTCTCGTAAACGGTCTAGGTGGTAATCATGCTCATAGATCACCAGGTGCCTTAATTAGTATTACATCTGTCGTGGCAACACAAGGTTCTGTTTATTGTTCATTTACTTTCTGACAATTTGACAGGCTGCTTGGTTGCCATGGCGCTCTGATTACGGTCTGCCCCTGGAATTTCAATTTTTACTCTCAGTCAACAAAAGAGCACAGGACAACACGGCCTCTCCCTAGTAATGTCTAATCAACCCCTATCTGTATGCATATCCTGACATTTATGACATTGTCTGTGCATTCAGAACATTTCTCTAGAATCTCTCTTTCTGATTGGTTTATTTTATCTAAGGCACCCTCCCACTTCACACACCATGCTTGCATAAAGAATATGGGTTGATCTTACAGTACCCCAGAAAGCTGTAATTGTTAAAACATGTTATTCCTTATTAATGCTTACTATGTAGGTCAGGCAAAAACAGCTGGCCAAGTTAAGGGTCACAGTTTAAATGCAAAGCTTTTTTTATGCCACACAACGAATCATGCTCATTCACAGAGGTGGGTAGAAACGCGCTACATTATTACATTTACTTGAGTAACTTTTTAAAAAAAAATAAAAATACTTTTAGAGTGGTTTAAAAATGGGTACTTCTTACTCTCACTCAAGTAAATTTCGAATGAAATTTTTTTACTTCTTTACAATGGCCGGCGTTCCTGTCGTTACATTACTGGGTTTAAACTTAATTAATGTGTAATTTATTGAGAGATTATTGAATGGGATTTTTATGAGAGCGGAAGTTCACACAGCTGCGCGCTGAGCCAGTGTCACAGACTGTCACTCAAGTCATTAGTGCTGCAGCATCAAACTCTTCAAAGTGAAACACCTTCTTCGCTCCGCACAGTGAAATAAATAATAGTTTCGTAATGCACTGCCTTCATTTAACAAGACAAGCTGATATTTCAAGATTAAAATCACAGCTTCAACTTAAGGCAGCACGCTGAGGTAAGTTTTGGCTCTAATCCTAACGCGGGCTTTTCTGTGTGAATGTGTTGGTAATTTTCAGGGTGATTCTGTAACTGGGCTCTTATGACATCAGTTTTTAAGTGTACATTTTTAAATCAGTGCAGCAATATATCAGTGCGCTTTGTCCCGCATGTAATGAGCAGTATTTGTGAATTTACCCCGCGCCCTTGTGTGGGTACTGGGAACTATCGCAGCTGCTTCAGGCGGATTAACAATAAATCCATGTAAACATCCAAGTTAAGTGTAAATGTCTTAGCTCTGCTGTTCGCGTGATTGACAACTGGAGCGCGAACAGACAGCATTTCTGCGCGAGCACAGCGAGGTGCGTGAGGCGCGCGCAAGAGATGTGCAGGCGCAAGGCGATAGTATGGCGAAGAGAGTGGCCGTATCCGAAATCGTTCACTCGTTCACTATTTCCTATATAGTGAATGGCAGTTAGTGTACTATATCTCAGCAGTGAGTGAACGAAATGAGTGAGTGAATTCGGATGCTGACCTATACACAAAGTGTCATATCTCTGGGGCTGTCCCAGAAACATAACATATGAACTTTTACAATGCTTGGGCCTTACTTGTTATTCATATTAAATAATATATTAATACAATAAATCTTCATTTTGTTTGTCATTTTTAAAATATACTGTGTGTTAATATAAAGAGTAAACACATTTGATCAAATAAAGAGTACATTTTAAAATGTATCTGTATATTTTGTCTCTCTATATGTTATTATGCTATTTTAATCAAGTAATGAATTGTCAAAAAGTAATTTAATACTTTCAGCATGAAAGAAAACATTGCAGGAGTGAAGGAAGCCGTAAACTCCCAGCTTGTACGTCTTACCCGTGGTGGATTGTGGGCAATTAACCGTCGACGAGTGTACATCAAATGTACACTCGAAATTAGAGTGCATTGTGGGTAATAATGAGTGAACAAAAGTAGGGAACAAGTGGCTCACTCAGAATTCAGACAATCCTACAAAATGGCGGACACTCAAAATAGTGCACTATATAGTGGATAGGGGGGCAGTTTCAGACACAGCAAGTGTTTCACGACGGGGGTTTGTGCACTATGCACTAGGTTGCATACTCTGCATTTAGAGAGTGGAAGTACTGCTGTACAGAACTAATTATCTAAATACTTTCAAAACTGAAAACTGTAACTACACTGAAATAAGAATCCGCGCAGGACTTTAAAAGCTATGAAGAAACAAAAGAGCATGTAAGCATGATCTTGCTTTGGTTTATATTTCAGCATTATATATAATGTCCCTGTGGGACATTTTCACGTTTTCACCGTAATAATTACAAGAAATGTTTCCAAACCTCTCTTCTTATTGACAAATTCATCCAGATCTGACAAGAGCCCTTAAAGGGATAGTTCAACCAAAAATTTAAATTCTTATTATTTACTCATCCTCATGCCACTCCAGATGTGTATGACTTTTTTCTGCTGAATGCAAATGAAGATTTTTAGAAGAATTTCTCAGCTCTGTAGGTCCATACAATGCAAGTGAACGGGTGGCAACATTTTAAAGCTAAACAATATCAGCATAAAAGTAATCTATAAGACTCCAGTGGTTAAATCAATATCTTCAGAAGTGATGTGATAGCTGTGGATGAGAAACAGAGAAACAGATCACCTTCACGTTCTTCTTCTTGCGTTTTTGGTGATTTGCATTCTCTGCATATCGCCACTGCTGTCTAATGACAAATATTGATCTGTTTTTCACCCACACCTATCATATCACTTCAGAAGATATGGATTTAACTACTGGAGTCTTATGGATTACTTTTATGCTGCCTTTATGTGCTTTTTGGAACATCAACGTTTTGGCCAACATAGCTAAAATATTCTTCTAAAAATCTTAATTTGTTTTCTGCAGAAGAAAGGAAGTCATGCACATCTGGGATGGCATGAGAGTGAGAGTGAGTGTGATGCTTTGCATTATGTGGAACACAAAATATGTTAGACAGAATATTAGGGACTGACAGTCTCGGTCACCATTCACTTTCAAAATATGGAGAAAAAAAAATTCACTGAAAGTAAATAGTGACTCAGGCAAACATTCTGTCTAATATCTACTTCGTGTTGCATGAAAGAAAGAAAGTCATATGAGTTTGGAACAACATGATGGTGAATGATGACAGAATTTCCATTAATAATAATAATTCTGTAATACAAGTTCAATGTGTATTATGTAATGGAATATAGGGGAGTTAACATCTATTATGTCATTTGTGAAAGTAACGAGTTACTCACTACTTGAGTACTCTTTTAATTGGATACTTTCTTACTCTTACTCAAGTAATTATTTATGTTAGTACTTTTACTTCTACTTGAGTAATTTTTTTTTTAAAGTAATTGTACTTTTACTTGAGTACAGTTTTGGGCTACTCTATCCGCCTCTGCTCATTCACCCTGGTAAAATATGAATTAAGAGGAATCTCTTAAAAAATCATAAATAAAGCCCAAATGTAATCACAGTTTGTAAAAGAAAGCACTCTCTCCAGTGCACACAACAGATGCAACCTGAGGAGAAAAAGCGGCATGTAGGGAGATTGCCATGTATCACAGAGGTGAGCACAGAATAATGTTGGACCATTTTCGTTTTTACTTTTATTTCATTTTGCCAAGTACTCTGGGTGCGGTCATGCATGGGCACCTCTGGATCTGCCAGCAAATCTGTTCTATTCTCCAACTTGGCACATGCTCTCCACAACAATGAACAGCTTGAAAAGCAGAGTTGAGATATAGCCACAGCAGTGCCATATTCTTTAGAATCTATCAGTGACGCATACGGGGAGAGACAGATAAAAGAGATTGTGACAAGCTGGATATTTTGAGAATGCGATCAGGTTTCAGGGGTTTAACCCCCAGGATGCTGCCAAACTAGAACAAAATACAAAAAAGAAGGGTAAAAAAAAATCACAAAGAAGCATATATCTTCTCAAACCACAATCTTTAAACTGCATGCAAATGGGTTAACCTGAATTAGAAACTATAGCTTCTTAGTTTGCCAAGGAATAAAGCACAAAATGATGTGTCATACTCACCAACAAACAAAACAAACAAAAGTGAAAAAAGCACATGACGATCACTCATCAGTGTGTTCAGAGCAAATTCTGCTAGTGCACTCGCAGATGAGAACTATTCCTATCAAGGGAACATTCATGTTGCCATGACTAGCATAAAGCATCATTCAAGGTCATTATTCACACAAAGAAAGAATGGAATATTTTATTGCATCCAAGTTGCCAGAGCACAAGGATATTAGCGAGAATGTTTGAGCCATTAATACATGAGATTTATGGTTAATGATCGAGCCCACAGAGCACAGCTATGAGACTTATGACCCCCTCCACTGGCCACTGTGTCATCGATCCACATTGCGATGAGTTTGTCTTCCCAGTCATTTTCCGACATGACACTGCTGCTTCCAAGGCTTCACTTGATAAAAACTATGACTGCAGGAAAAAGTACTTCAGTAATTATAAAAGGAAAAAGCTGTAAAAGGCTGTACATTGCATTGTTTTTGACACAGGTAAGAAGTGTCCATTGGCACAAGGCCTAAATAACATTAATGAATGCATTAGGCATCATGAACTTCAATATACTATTGTTCATTCTTTGAACATGGCTCATCCAATCAGAATTTAGAGTCTGAACTATCCGTTTTATAAATGACCATACACCATTCTTGATATAGGTTTAAAATGGGAGTTCTAACCTTTCGTCTTGCATTTTATACCTTTGTAAAATTCTCTTTTTTACATTTCAGTCACTTCATTGGAGGCAAAGGTTTGGCAGAAGAGGCTGCCATGGTTCCCTACATCAAAGTTTGAATCATCAGAGAGAGAGACTGGGATCCTGAGGGAGACGCTGCAGGCATGCGAGTGGAACTGAAAAGCACTGACAGTTGTAAATGTGAACTAAGCCACTTGAGCCGAGGAACCAAAACTCAGACCCACAATATAGTGGATTTGATAAGAGATATTTAACAACTTATCCGATGTGAAAACAATGTGTGAGACACATTCTGAAATGTATCACTCAAATAAAGCATATGAGAATGTGTTACTGCAGTCAGTCATTTTTAGCTTATGTTGGCTGGCAATATGACAGTGGTCTTGGATTTTAAACTGACATCTAACAGCATGGCTAAAGCTTCACACAAAAGCAGTATTTTTCAGTTACCAACAGTGTTGGGTGTAATATGATTACAAAGTAATTACTTACTGTAATCTAATTACTTTAAATCAAAAAGCAGTGTAACACATTAAATGTTAAATTCGAGTAATCAGGTCACATTTACTGACTTCTAATTACACACTTTTAAGTACATTAATTTTTTTTATGTAGAATTTAAAGGAATTTTCCTGTTCAATACAAGTTAAGTTCAATCGACAGCATTTGTGGCATAATATTGGTTACCACCAAAAATAAGTTTGACTTGTCCCTCCTTTTCTTAAAAAAAAAAAAAGAAAAAAATCTAGGTTACAGTGAGGCACTTACATGGAAGTGAATGGGGGCCAATCCGTAAACATTAAAATAAAAGTATAGCCACAAGATGTAAACAATATGTGTTTTAACATGATTTTAGTGTGATAAAATCACTTACAAACCTTGCTGTGTAAAGTTATATCTAATTTTACAATTTTGTTGCCATAACGATTTAATTTCAACAAACCCTAAAACCCTGTAAAAAAAAAAAAAAACAATTGTAAATGAAGATTTAAACGTCACAGCTTAAATAATACATGAGTTTTAACAGAAAAATAAATATAAATGCTTCTGTAAAATTATAAGCTTTACAATTGTCTTTAAACCCTCCAGAAATTGGCTCCCATTCAATTCCATTGTAAGTGTCTCACTGTAACCTCGATTTTTGCTTTTTTTTTTTTTTTTAAAGAAAAGGAGAACCAAGTTGAAATAAATGTTTGTGGTAATCAACATTATGCCACAAATGCTGTCGATTGTGCTTAACTTGAATTGAACCCGGAATATTCCTTTAAAACTTAACATTTTCACATGTATGTCTCTTTGCGTTTCTGTGACAGCTGAAGGGCGTACACTCCCTAATCAGGGAGAAACATGCGGTGCTGAGTGTATGACTTGTGTGCGACAATGAACAAGTAGGAAATATAGACATTATTATGAATTTGTTGAGCAAAAAAATAAAAACTTTTCCATGAAAAGTGTTTTAGAAATGAACGTAAAGTAATTAGTAAAGTATTCTGAATACAGTTTTATAGAAGCAATTAGTAATTTATAGTGGATTACTTTTAGGCGTAACCAGGGGTGTAGATTCCAGGGGGGAGGTAACCCCCCAATAATCATACAATTTTTATTTGTTTTATTTTATATCATATTTTTTTAAAAGCACTATTCATTTTTCTTGATTTTTAAAATGTTTTAATGAGGAAAAATACTGAATGCACCTTTAAGAAGGGCCAGATGTACAATAATATTTCAAAAGGTACAAGAATCCTATAAGAAGCGCATGGCCTTGTATCAATGCATGAAAATTCTGACATGTACTATGATCTATTACCAAAGAATTGATATATGGAGTGTAAGCAGGCATACACAACGATCCACCCACCTACCGCAATGCTTATGCAAACCTATGGGTGTGAAAATGTATACATGCAGGAATGGTAATTTTCTTTTACCACCCAAGATTTACTATGTTTTATGGGTGTGTGGCAAGGTCACAGATATTCTTTTAAATGAAGTCTCATCATCAACATACCAGTAGCTTCCCAATTCATTCATCACCCATAGGCTGACCAATTCATCACACAACTGTGCAGGCATGTCATTCACATGTGGCTTTAGAAGAATTCTATTAGTTTACATAACCAACATCTCACCTTATCCATTTCGTACTACTTATGGGGCTCTGATGAAATCATTCCATACAGTTCTGTTTGGAGTAGGCTTCCACAAACATCAAATGCTTGTGCAGCAAAATGTAATCATCTCTTTGTATAAAATGCTGAATAATATGGCTTTCTGATTTATACATGTGTAGTTCAATACAGTTGTCTGCTGTGCTTTGCAGACCAGTAAGCAGAACTGATGAAATGTTGGTGTAGATTGTGAGAATGCTCTTTTGCTTCTGGCATGAGTGCTATTTACTGCTGAGTTGGGATTCTGTATATCTAAATGAGAGGCACGCAAACATATTTTATAATCAACAGAAGTCATTTTTAACAGAATAATCAGAATGAGGTCATTAAAAAAAATTGAAGGTCCAAATTTGACCTCTTTCTTTTTTCATAATGTGGAAATCTATGATATTTGATTTCATCCATGAGCTATGCTACTGCCCCTTTTATTCTAAATTAACATGGTTAATATGCTGAAAGCACTGGAAAATAATTTCTTGAAATATGGTCTTTGATTGTTTCATGAACTATAGCTTTCACTGCGAATAAACTTCAAGGAGGTAAAACTGGCCAAGAGAGGTGGCTTCAACTTCATCTCACACCAGTGACATTAAATTTGTGCTTGATTATAATTAGAACAGAATAGGATGTTGTACAGATCAGCGCACCTTTCTCTGTCATATGTGAAAACACTGAGATTAAAGTATTAGAGTATTAAACACAAAAAAAATCACAACTGTAGAAGAGCATCACCAAGGTAGTTTTACACATGCGATTACTGGAACACACAGCAGGCTTCATGAAGGAAATCAGGGTAAATTAGGGGAAGTGCTGCTTTTTACACCACCACAAGTCTCCATCTACACTTGATTGGTGAAGGTTGCTGATTTTATGCTTCACTGCACTGTATCTCAATGCTTGAGAGTGTGACCTTGTGCCAAACATCTGGCCAAAAACCGGTCAAGGCCATTTTGAAATATTTTGACTGAATGTAAGTGTCTTTAGTAGACTAATAAAAGAAGTACTATAGAATTGCAACATTAAAAAAAAAAAAAAAAACACTTTAAAAAACATTGTAGGCCATTTTCATCTCATTAAAAACAACAGAGAGCAAATGATCTGTAGAATTTCTACATTTACATTTCATTCCAGTTACTATGAGACTAAGTTATATTATTGATGTATAATACCATAATAAACATTCAGGGTAATACATAAAGATCTCTCTGTACAAAAAGTATCAGAAATAGGGGTGGGCGATATGACCAAAATCTTATATCACGATACGAGTAATTTTATATCATGATAATGGTATATAAAATCTGGAAAATCAATAAAAATCAGTTAACATAATAAATAACCATATTGTAATGCCTATTTTTGGAAAATCCAGTCAGTGAAATATATACTTTTTAAGTGAAAACTACTTCCTCTTATATAATTTTCTCCTTATTTAGAACTTGACAGTCAAAGTTAAAAATAAAATAAACACTCGGTTTTAAAGGAATAGTTCAACCAAAGATTTGCTGATAATTTACTCACCCTCAGGCCATCCAAGATGTATCTGAGTTTCCTTCTTCATCAAAACAGAATTTAAGACTTTTAGGATTTCATTTCAGGCCTCCTCCTTTAAACAATGCAGGTGAATGTACTCCATTTTTTGACGGTCCAAAATGCATATTTAGGGTGCATCAAAATAATCCACACGACTCCAGTCGACAAATAAAGTTCTTCTGAACCCAAACGATTGATTCTTTTTAGAAACAAAACAATACTTATATACTTTTTAACTACAAATGTTCGCTTCTGTACATCTCTGTGACCTGCGCTCATGAGAGGGATGACGTAAGCTCGTTGGTAAGGTCATGCGTCATGTGGAGGAGCCAGGAAGCGTGTGAAAATACATTTCAAAAATATTTATAAACACTTATTGCAAAAAAAAGAAAAAAGAAAAATAAATTAATGTGGAGCGCATCTTTTGGCTTTAATTATATTCTATAGCGTGCTTCATTTTGAAGTGGTAAAACAGAGTGTATTACCACAAGTGATTATCGTCGCATGACAGTTTAGACATAAAAAAATAATAATCTGTGTTGGTTTTTGTGAACCTACACCACAGAATTCGCACCTGTTTTTACAACAAGCTCCCCTCCAATTTCTTAACTTTTCTATTGATCATATCAGCAATAATTCATCAAATGATGGAGAAGTACAGATGTGCGGTGTAGTCAAGTGAACCTCGGCATGTTAAAGAGATGATTGAGGTGTCTGGATCAAGTGACGTTGTCCCAGCAGAGTGTGTTACATCACGGTGGACTGCTGCATCCTTCGCTATAGAGCGCTCACAATCGGCCCGCAAAATCAGAATGGTAAAGAATCAGCAACGAGTTTGTGGGCGCGTTCGCGCTGTTGCCTGATCAGCATAATTCCTTTAGTGAATCTGCCGCTACACCAGCATGTGCAGATTTGACCAGCCGCAACTCATTCCCCGTTCAAACCTTGTTTCAGTCTCACGTGAAGCACAGCCAACGATGGATACGCACGTGCTGCGCACATGGATATTTACATATCGTGATATACACGACATAGCAAAATCTCTATCGGTTGACACTTTTTATCATCACCATGAAATATATCATCATAACGCCCAGTCCTATACAGAAAGTATCCTTTTTCAAGTATCATTTTAATTTTAATTACTGTGCATATACTAATTTATTACTCATTGAGACTAGACACTTTCAATTCAACCGCATCTGCATTGGTATGGAAAAATGTATCTCATAATTTGAAAAGGTATCTTAACCCTGTGTTTGACATTGGCCTAATGAGAATCTGGATATGGTACTCACAGAGGTTGGCCTTGATAAATGTCTCACATTAAGGAAAAAGCAAGTGATAAATCGGTGGAAAGTAGTTTAATTTCATTTCATGTTATGAGATGACCACACTAATTATACTTTATTCGCTGGTCTTTTGATTTGAAAGTATAATGTTTAAGTGAAATTAATTAACTTTGATCACAGGAGAACACTCTCACTTAAACTCACAAAGAATGTTTTATCCAAACTAATTTAAAGTTCTTTAAACCGAAAAAATGCAACAGTAGAACCTGCTAATTGATTAACTTTAACTTATCTTATAATATCCAGTATAGTGCGAAATTAATATTAGATTGATTTTTTTATTATTATTATTAAAAAGACAGTACATGTAATTTTACAGTAAATTATGCTTTTTTTGTATTGATGCATGACAAACTGCTTATGTTCCTCATTTGTAAGTAGCTTTGAATAAAAGCATCTGCTAAATGACTAAATGCAGATGTAAACATGATTACCTTATAATTTCACAAGTAAAACGACATTTTCAGAAGTCCCTGTTGGACGCATCATATTATTATATTATTACATTTTTTTAAATAGTTTTTTCTTTTCTTATGTTTCTTATTTTTTATATTAGTCATGCACATTGGGTGTTTTGTTACATTTAATGTTGTTTAGTTAGTTATTTTATTATCTACTGTCATTTGTGTCACCATGATTGTATTTTGTCTTTGCGTGGATGACACTCTGCAGTCTATGCATGTTTATTGGCTAATTTTGATGAAATTTAAGTCCTTCTATTTTACCACCGGGATTATTTTGCTAGTAAATTACAAAAGTATTTTAAAGAACAAAGTAGATCAGTTGATGAAATATATGGTAATGAACAAAACAAACAGGCACTAAAATGCCATACCGTAATGGCTGAAACATTGTCACCGTATATTTTACAGTGAATTTCTGGCAAACACAGCTGCCAATTTTTTTTTTTTTTTTATGAAAACATATTTCTTTTATATATGAGGATTTTTTTTTACAGTGAAGGATTTGCAGTAACTGTCATTGGTGACAAAGTGTATGTGTTACCAATAACTATTTCAAAGTTTGTTTTACAAGAACTGTATCCTCTAAAGCCACTCCCTGGACAAATCTAAAGGGCAGATGTATTTAAAAAAAAAAAAAACTTTTAATATGCTTTAGAATTTTGAATAAAAAAAAAAGAGAGAGAGAGAGAGAGAGCACACTGAAGATGATCAAATCAATGCTCAACTCTTGGCTATGTGCTTTCTGACCTTTCCTTGTGCCATGGTGTTGTCCTCCAGAGGCAGATGGCTCTGGGCTGAGAAAGGAAGAGCCATGACTTTATCTGTAGTTAAATTAATGATCAATCCTTGAAAATTCCCTGACTCTGCAAGACTCATCCTGAGCCTTTTCTTTTCTCTTTATTCATCATCTCTGACTCTTTGCCTCACTGCATTATTCTTCGTGCAAATATATGCATGCTTGTACACACACACAGCCACAAATGCATTCTGGCACTGCACTACACAGACATCACAATGCCGTGACTGACACAAAACTTGCTCCTTCTCCAGACCAACTACCTAAGAGCCACATTTTGCTTACTCTCAGTGCCAGAAACAGAACATTTATGTCTTGTCTGCAGGGCTGGCCAAGCCCAGAGGGCAGGAAACAAGGAAAAAGTTGAGCTGTTAAGCATCTTTTTCCTGCCTGTCTGTGCTGTGTCTCTATCGGTCTCCCCTCACATGGCAAACGATGTACAGGCAGAGATTTCTGAGCACAGACAGGGGCTTTAACAGTAGCCCCAAACCACACAGTTGAATATCACCAGCTACAACAGACAGACTGAAGTGGTTGATGTATAAAGCCTGAGCTGTAAATCTGCTCTTACCTGCTGTTGAAGCTTAAAGCAGGGAGGAGGAACAGGAGGTAAACAGCTCCGATGAATTTCATTGCTTTGTCTTGCTCTCATGCACTCGGCGTCTCTTTCCCCCTCTTTCTCTCGATCGCTTGCTTTTCCCTTCTCCCTTTCTCTCCCTCTCCTCTCTTGCTCTCTCTCTCTCTCTCTCTCTCTCTCTCTCTCTCTCTCTCTGGTGCACACACGCATTAACACAGGCACACGCCGTGGCGGACAGACGCAACACTGTGAGCAGTGCATATATGTGAAAGTGCAGGGCTCTCCATCTTCAAAGAGCAGGGAACGGGGAGATGGACAGATTTATTAATGGCCAGGAACCAGGTGCAGGGCGGGGGAATCCGGGATCCTCGAAGGAAGACTAGAGAATGATTTGAGGTGGTGAGGTGATGTCAGCATCAATACATCCAGTGGCTCCCTGCTTTTCTCCTCCGTGTTCTACAGCAAGATGAATACCTGCTGGTGTGTCCCACATGATATCCAGCTGTCTGCATTATTACCGGCAGCCTTGAGACAGGGCAGGGCAGGGCGATTATCTGAGCTTGAGCTGTGTAGGGCTACTCCTCCACAAAGACTAACATAATCAATTTTCCTGGAAATTACACTTTGATGGTAGGGTTCATTAGTTTGACATTTTGTTCGGTATTGTCCATCAAAGTAATTGATGAGACATTTCCCAGCTCCCTGTCTCATATTGTGAGATTAATAGGGTAAACTGATGATGATAAATTTAATAGTCATACAGGCGCTTTACTTTACCTTTCTGCTGTTCCTTGTCTGATGACTCCATCTGCCTTCTCAAAAGTGCTTGTCTAAATGCTGAACAGTAAGGTAATGAAACAAAGTGTCTAATGAAAAAATGAACCCAAAACTAACTATAATTTACGACTAATATTTAAAGCTGAAGTGTGCAATTGTTTGATGTTCACCCAAAAATGTAAAATTCTGTCATTATTTATTCACCATCGTTCCAAACCTGTATGACTTTTCTTTTAATACAATGGTAGTGAACAGTGCCTAAACAAAAAGCTTAAAAAAGGGACTACGTGCTGTATGACTCCAGCCAGGTCTCCTAAGCAAACAAATTGGCCCAGTTGCTAGGGAGGGTAGAGTCACATGGGGTAACCTCCTCGTGGTCGTGATTAAGGGTTCTCACTCTCAATGGGGCGCGTGGTAAGTTGTGCGTGGTTCGCGGAGAGAATCATGAGCCTCCACATGCGGAGTCTCCGCGGTGTCATGCAGTGAGCCATGCGATAAGATGCGTGGATTGACGGTCTCAGAAGTGGAGGCGACTGAGACTTGTCCTCCGCCATCCGGATTGAGGTGAGTAACCGCGCCACTATGAGGACCTACTAAGTAGTGGGAATAGGGCATTCCAAATTGGGAGAAAAGGGGATACCAATTTTTTTAAAAAAGGGATACAGTGAAGATGCATGTCACTGTGAACAAGCTTTTCTCGTAGCGCTTATGAATGCACAAAGGATGTCAAGATTTTCAAATAAAAATTACTAACAGTAAATTGCTGGTTGTCTCTCATCTGAACCTATTAACTATAACTTTAAATCATATGTAGATTGATTTTGTCAGAAAGTGTAAACAACGTGCTATCAAAATATTGCTCTGTTTAAATCAAGTTTCCACTAAGAAATTTTGGTGATGGCCAATATGTCCGGGAATTATAAAGTTTGCCGGACAAATTGGGAAAAATCCAGTCATCTCATTTCTATGTTTATTTTGTGCTGTAAACGCAATGTACTATGCATAATAATAATAATAATATAGGCTAATAATGACACAATCAAGTCAAATCAATGATAAACATTATAATTAATCAATGCTAAACATTGTTCATTATAGCTGTGATATAAACAAAGGCTGTCATGGAATTAGTGTCAAATAAAAAAAAATAAAAAAAAATTCAACAATGGGGGCAAAACAAAATAACTAAACTGCAATTTGCCACATATCTTTTAGTTTTTAAATAAATATTGAAATAACAAATCGTGACTATTTCCCCCTGATTTTTCAAAGCACAAAAGCAATTTGCTGCCAAAATGAAGTCAAATGTGTCCAGTGTTTCTCTACAACTTGAGATACAGAAGACTAGGGCTGTCACTATTGATTATTTTGGTAATCGAGTAATCTAACGATTATTCTGACGATTAATCGAGTAATCGTAAAAATTATATAATAACACAGATTGCATAAAGTTGTCGAGGTGAAGTCATGTTTGGCTAAATGCATTCATTATCCTAAGTTTTAATGTACTCTACGATAGAATAACAACAACAAAATGATTGTGCAAACAATATCTAGAGCCAACAGACACCCAAGGCGGATCCATAATATAAAAAAATTATGTAATTCAAGCTGACAGATATTGGCTACTCCAGGTCTGCCCACCTTTTTTTTAAATGGAAGATCTACTTTTTCTTTAACTATTTCAACACGATCTAGCCATTTCAGTTTGGAACTCAAATATGAGAAAACAGGCCATGGAAATAAAATATTTTATGTTTTCAGAAACAATGTCTGCCTACCAATCTTGTTTATTGAGGATGAGCTATATTCATGGTTAAACAATTTTATGGAGATAAAAAGCCATTTTATTTGTTTGTTGTTTGTTTTTTGTTGTTGTTGTTTTATCACGGAATACAATTATTAACAGTAATCGTGTCAGTGAGAGATACATGTTTCCACTCATTTCACCATTCAGGTAAGCTAAAGTTTTATATTGTGTCTACGGGGTGTGAGACGCGCAGCTGTGTGGCTTTAATGGCTCACGTTGCTATTTGAGTGACAGCATACAGAGCTGCGGCTTTATTCAGTAAATAAAGTTCTCTGGGTTCCCACATTGAGTTTTACCTTTGATAATGGCCATAAACTATATAATATTTATCAGAAGTAGGGCACTGTGAACGATTACAACCTTGATCATCATGAAATCTTAGCTCACATTCTCTCGAACATCTGGACGTGTAGCACCACAAATCGCATGCAGTCACCCATGTGAGTTCTGTTGCATTTCCGAAGTAATGTTATGGTTTTTCAGGTCCTGTTTTGTTTTTCAAATCTAAAGTGAAGTAGTCTCACACAGCTAACACTTCTTGTCGTTATGTGTTCGGACCCTCGTCCATGGATTGCGTCACTTCAGCCTTATTTTCGATTTGTCGATTCTGTAATTGTAATCAAGGAATTTTGTAATCAAGGAATTTTTTTTATTGAGTAATCAAATTAAATAGAGTAATCATGACAGCCCTATAGAAGACGTCAACGCAAGGCTGTTTTAATGTGATTCTGAAGCGAGAAACTTCTCACTGCGGGCATGCGAGACAGGAATAATACAGGCTGCGTTTGGCAATGTGTGGGATACATCGCGCTGTAGTCGTGGATTAGGACTCTGCAAGCTTTGGCAAAATGCTTTAACATCAGGGCCACAGCAAAGTGAAAACAACCAAAATCAAAATTCATTACTGAGGAAACTAAAAAACAGAGGTTTTTCTATATTGTAAGTAACTATCCACCACCCGTTTGACCTGTCTCTCTCCCACTATTTTTGTCTTCAAAGAGAATAAAAGATTTAGATGTAGCCATTGCTTTTGGCTATGAAGGACTGACTGATTTTAGTTCTATGATCAGAACAGTGAAAATGGAGGAAAGATGTGTCAGCGGTGGAGGTCATGTTATAAAAGAATGATAAATGGTCTCCATTACACCACTAATGGAGTTTGGAGTCTATTGTCCCTTAGTTCTTATCCCTGCTCCTAATTCCACACCATTCTCACTTATTTGATTTGTGTCTAATTAGAGCATCATGCGATGCATGGGCACTCGGGGAGTGGTCACAGATGAGTGTGGCTCTGGCCTTCGGGACTGCAATAAGTCTCTTTAGCAATATGCTCTTATCTGTCTTAGTCACACCTAAGGCAGCATGTGTCACAGTGGAAAAGGTGAAGGAAAACTTGCCTCATGTCCGAATCAAGAAAGTGAGTGCTTTTAGATACATAAACAAACAATGAAGAGGCAAAAAAAAAAAGGATGTTTTGTATTGTTTTGTAAAAAAAAAAAAAATCTTAATCACTTGTTCTTTTCCATAAAACAAGATACATTTACTTAAGAATATCTTTGGCAATTTTTTTTTTACCCAACTGGCAAAGTATTTTTCTTGTTTTAAGCACAAATCACACTACTGTACATTTTTAAAACAAGACAAAATATGATAATTGGGTAAGAAAAATAAACTTAATTGAAGACATATCCTCAGAAAACAAGTCTTAAAAGGATTATTCACACAAAAATGAAATTTCTGTCATTAGCCCACCTCATGTTGTTTCAAGCGACTTTCTTTTACTTTTTTGTGGAACACAAAAAGGAATGTTACTGTAGGTAGAATGTAAGTCTCAGGGGCTGTTTACACAACAACGATGTACTAAAAACGGAAATGTTTTTCCTTTGCATTTTTGAAAAGTTTCGCAAACAGACGACAACGTTGTCAAAACGATCCCCGTTCACACGGATTCGCGAAAACGACTAAAAACGCTGTATTATGCATGCCAGGCCAGTAGCTGATGATGTCACTTTGTAAAGAAACACTACGCGCCTGCACACATAAACATTCTTCCACAGAGCGGTGAATACAAACAATGAAGGTGGTGATCGCTGGTCGTAGTAGTGATCTACAAATCTACACTTTGCTGGAGAAGCGTCAATAAACTCAAAATCTTGAGCAGCACAAACACAGTCCTGTAGTCCGCCATTGTAGTTTTGAATGTCTCACGCATTGTTTTGAAGTACTCGCGCACATGCTTATAGACTGAACACGTAATACATGTGCGCATGACGTCATTTCACAAATTTGCGTTTTTGTATGTTTACACGGAGACGAAACCCGTTTTCAAAAGTTTGCGATTTCAGGCCCCAAAACGCCGTTGTCGTGTAAAGGAACAGCCAAAACGCATAAAAAGTTTTCTGTTTTTAGTTGAAAAAGTTGTCGTGTAAACGGCCCCTAAGTCACCATTCACTTTCGCTGCATCTTTTTCCATACAAAAAAATGAATGGTGACAGGTTATTATTCTGCGTAACATTTCTTTTTGTGTTCCACAAAAGAAAGAAAGTAATTTGGGTTTGGAACAACATAGGGGTGGGTAAAATGACAGTATTTTCATATACAGCTGAAGTCAGAAGTTTCCATACACTTAAGTTGAAGTCATTAAAACTCTTTTAACCACTCCACAGATTTAATATTAGCAAACTATAGTTTTGGCAAGTCATTTAGGACATCTACTTTGTGCATGACACAAGTAATTTTTCCAACAGTTGTTTACAGACGGATTGTTTCGACTATATCACAATTTCAGTGGGTCAGAAGTTTACATATACTTAGTTAACTGTGCCTTTAAGCAGCTTGGAAAATTCCAGAAAATGATGTCAAGGACAATTAGCCAATTAGCTTCTGATAGTATGTGTACTGAATTGGAGGTGTACCTGTGGATGTATTATAAGGCCTACCTTCAAACTCAGTGCCTCTTTGCTTGACATCATGGGAAAATCAAAAGAAATCAGCCAAGACCTCAGAAAAAAAATTGTGGACCTCCACAAGTCTGGTTCATCCTTGAGAGCAATTTCCAAACGCCTGACGGTACTATGTTCATCTGTACAAACAATAGTACGCAAGTGTAAACACCATGGGACCACACAGCCATCATGCCGCTCAGGAAGGATTCGCATTCTGTCTCCTAGAGATTAACGTAATTTGGTGCAAAAAGTAAAAATCAATCCCAGAACAACAGCAAAGGACCTTGTGATAATGCTGGAGGAAACAGGTAGACAAGTATCTATATCCACAGTAAAACGAGTCCTATATCGAAATAACCTGAAAGGCTGCTCAGCAAGGAAGAAGCCAGTGCTCCAAAACCACCATAAAAAAGCCACACTACAGTTTGTAAGTGCACATGGGGACAAAGATCTTACTTTTTGGAGAAATTTCCTGTGGTCTGATGAAACAAAAATTTAACTGTTTGGCCATAATGACCATCGTTATGTTTGGAGGAAAAAGGGTGAGGCTTGCAAGCTGAAGAACACCATCCCGACCGTGAAGCATGGGGTGGCAGCATCATGTTGTGGGGGTGCTTTGCTGCAGGAGGGACTGGAAAATTTTGTGGATATATTGAAGCAACATCTTAAGACATCAGCCATGAAGTTAAAGATCGGTCGCAAATGGGTCTTCCAAATGGACAATGACCCCAAGCATACCTCCATAGTTGTGGCAAAATTGCTTAAGGACAACAAAATCAAGGTATTGGAGTGACCATCACAAAGCCCTGACCTCAATCTGATAGAAAATTTGTGGGCAGAACTGAAAAAGCGTATGCAAGCAAGGAGGCCTACAAACCTGACTCAGTTACACCAGTTCTGTCAGGAGGAATGGGCCAAAATTCCAGCAACTTATTGTGAGAAGCTTGTGGAAGGCTACCCAAAACATTAGACCCAAGTTAAACAATTTAAAGGCAATGCTACCAAATGCTAACAAATTGTATGTAAACTTCTGACCCACTGGGAATGTGATGAAAGAAATAAAAGCTGAAATAAATAATTCTCTTTACTATTATTCTGACATTTCACATTCTTAAAATAAAGTAGTGATCTAACTGAGCTAAGACAGGGAATGATTTCTATGATTAAATGTCAGGAATTGTGACAAACTAAGTTTAAATGTATTTGGCTAAGGTGTATGTAATCTTCTGTGTGTGTGTGTGTGTGGGCAGGTTTAAGTGGTTTACGAGGACTTTTTTTTTAGGTTACAAACTGGTAATTACAAGGGTATTATGCTATAAATGTGGTTTATGAGGACATTTCTAGTGTCCCCGTAATTTAAATCGGTTAAAAAAAAACAAAACATACTAAACAATGTTTTATTGAAAATATATAAATGCAGAAAGTTTTTTGTGAGGGTTAGGTTTAGGGGTAGGGTTAGGGTTAGGGGATAGAATCTATAGTTTGTACAGTATAAAAATCATTATGTCTATGGAGAGTCCTCATAATGATAGCTGCATCAATGTGTGTGTGTGTGTGTGTGTGTGTGTGTGTGTGTGTGTGTGTGTGTGTGTGTGTGTGTGTCAAATGGAAACAAAACAATTGCACAAAGCAAAGCATGTAATACTGCATAGAGGCCAAATATAAAAGGATCATTGTTCACATGCTGTTTAACAACAGAAGTTGTTCGTTTTAGCTGCATGCTGTGTTAGTGTTGTAAAATGGAGTACGGTAATGACTGGAGCGAATGCTAATGACAATTTAAACATCATACTGATAGACTCTAATTTCCTTTCAGTGCTTTCCATAAAAATTAATCTTTAAATATTTGGGCTGTATATGAATCACTTTGGATAAAATGTGAGGAATAGTACTAATAATTTCTGTCTAAATGGTATATACTTTATCTTTGTGAGTTCAATTTCTGGCTACCAAACTTTGGCAAGATTATCTGTATAAAATATGAATGTGGAAAACTGAAAATATAAAACACAGAATTATTGGGTGCAGTTATTAATGTGGAAAGATTTATAATGACTGTCTAATAATTGTGCTCTTACCAAAGATACAAATAAACAATTTACAAAAAAAAAAAAAGTGTTTGCTCTCTGATGTAGCACTGATATGGTGGCGTTTCAAAGCTACTTCAACAGAGAGAAGTTCTTCCATAGCCAGCGCAGAAAGATTAGATCATACAGTATCCATCCACCCATCTCTGCTCTTCTCTTCTGGATGCCTTCCTGAGTGTCAGCAGGAAAACATCATAAACTCATAAAATATCATAAACTGAGGGGTCTGGAGTGGTAAAACTCCTACACTGCAATTTCTGACACTACAGACAATCACAGAAAAAAGTCACTGTGGCCTCACAATGTTTCGGCCCATCTTCTGACCTGAAAGTATCACAGAACATCAGACACTGGTCACCTCAATCATTAACGAAAAAATATAATGATAACACATCCAAAACTGGACATACCCTGGGGAAGAGGAGGGCATTGGCTATGACAAAGACGTGACTAAAAGGTCAGCTGAAAGCCGAGCTCAGTCACAAAAGCAGGTAATAGAGGAACTGTGAATGCTGTCAAAACAATTCCAAGAGGACAAAAATGCCAAAATGTACCAAGGTTTTGACATCTTAGTGCAGAATCTATTAAACGATCCAAGAGATAAGCAGAAAATAAATAAACATATGCTGTTTAACTGTTCCTGATCCCCTTAGTATTAATTACCAAGAACAAGCACCGATCATGGGCCAATTACTGCTCTTGCTGCACAATTCAAAATGATAGTTTTATTGCTTGCTATTAGGCAGTAAACTTACATCCATCCTTGTCCACAGGAGAATTAATAATTCATTGAAAAGAAAGAGTCAATGATCCTTGCAGAAGGAATTCAAATGACCATTAAAAATATGACTACCTCCACAGATGCTACTAGCGGTAGCATTTCCACAACCTTTTTTGAGAGTTATACTGCCATCCCATATATCCATTTCACAATTAAGTTTATACTCTAAAAAATGTAGGTGCTAAACAGACATTAATATTTCTTATCTGCCTTAAAACTATATTATGCATTATTTTTATTACAAACATACACTCACTTGGAAATACATGCACTTTATTAGGAACACCTGTACACCTACTTATTTATGCGATTATCTCATCAGCCAATCGTGTGGTAGCAGTGCAATGCATAAAATCATGTAGATACAGGTCAGGAGCTTCAGTTAATGTTCACATCAACCATCAGAATGGGGAAAATGTTTTATCTCAGTGATCTGGACCGTGGCATGATTGTTGGTGCCAGATGGGCTGGTTTGAATATTTCAGTAACTGCTGATCTCCTGGGATTTTTACGTAAAAACATCTCTAGAGTTTACTCAGAATGGTACCAAAAACAAAAAACATCCAGTGAGCGGCAGTTTCTGTGGACAGAAATGCCTTGTTAATGAGAGAGGTCAACAGAGAATGGCCAAACTGGTTCGAGCTGACAGAAAGGCTAAGATAACTCAGATAACCACTCTGTACAATTGTAATGAACAGAAGAGCATCTCAGAATGCACAACATGTCGAACTTTGAGGAGGATGGGCTACAACAGCAGAAGACCACGTTGGGCACTTTATTAGGACCATAGTGTTCCTAATAAAGAGCTCAGTGAGGGTATATTTGTGCTTATGACAATGGGATTATTGAGCTGTTACTGTATGTAAATGTTTCTTTGCGTATTAGTGACAAACATCGCAGCTCACTGTGTCACTCGCAGCTCCGTTTCTCTGTAAAAATGCATCTGTCACAAAATCATGAAGTGACACTGTAATATCAAATCAAAATCAAATCACTTTATTGTCACACAGCCATATACACAAGTGCAATAGTGTGTGAAATTCTTGGGTGCAGTTCCGATCAACATAGCAGTCGTGACAGTGATGAGACATATATCAATTTACAATAACATCAAATTAACACAATTTAAAGTCTAATATACACATAATTACACACAACACAATATACAAATAATAACATACACTGTACAGTATACAATACACACAATATAGATACAAATTATTCAATAAAAAAAGTATATATAGTAGTATATATAGAATGTACAGTATTGTACTGTATTGACATTCAGGCTGTCGGTTGATAGTAAGTTGTTAAGAGAGAACATAATATAATAATAATATCATTTATGACAGTCCGGTGTGAGATATAAGAGTAAGAGTAATAAAGTGCAATGCTGATGTATTTTGATCATGGGAGATCAAGAGTTCAGAAGTCTGATTGCTTGGGGGAAGAAGCTATCATGGAGTTGGCTGGTGCGGGTCCTGATGCTGTGATACCGCCCGCCTGATGGTAGCAGTGAGGGCAGCCCATGGTTCAGGTGGCTGGAGTCTCTGATGATCCTCCGAGCTTTTTTCACACACTGCCTGGTATATATGTCCAGGAAGGAGGGAAGCTCACCTCCGATGATGTGTCTGGCAGTTCGCACCACCCTTTGCAGTGCTTGCGGTAGTGGGCTGTACTATTGCCGTACCAGGCGGAGATGCAGCCAGTCAGGAAGCTCTCTACAGTGCAGGTGTAGAACCGTGTGAGGATGTGGCGGTTCATTCCAAACTTCCTCAGCCGTCTCTTCTTCCTGAGACGGCTGAGGAAGTTTGGAATGAACCGCCACATCCTCACACGGTTCTACACCTGCACTGTAGAGAGTATCCTGACTGGCTGCATATATTGCATGTGTCGCTACAAGGAGTTCTGAAGAAATAATTAGGACTCCTAGACAGTAGCAGATCCTGGCATAGGCGATATAGGCAGGCGCCTAGGAAGGCAACGCTCTCTGGGGCAGCATGACAGGGTACCTGATTGATCACCCCTGCACAGAGCTCGCAAGATCGCGATGGGAGAAAGGTGTCCCGAATTGTGCCATCCCGCCCCTGGCTCGATGGCTGAAAGGTGCCCCAAATCGTGCTGCCTCTGCCCAGAGCTCGCAACATCACGATGGGAAAGGTGCCCCGAGTTGTTCCTAACAGGCTACTCAGCCTAAAAGTCTCTAAATGTTTAGGATTATAGATGTTCATAATGCATTCTTACATTCTGAATAAACATAAGATAACCATAATCAACAGGTACACCGTGACACAGGATCGACTCAGTGGTCTTGAGAAATTAAGTATCAACCATGTGATTGCTGGGCAGATTTGACAAAGTCATTGATGATTTTGTATCAATGAAAACTAGGAGGGGAGGGTTAAATTTGAAATTAGGAATTATGTGTAATACCACAAGCAGCAATCTGTAAGTATTCTGCCATTTTCTTTATTTATTGACTTATAATTTAATTGTGCAGTTTAAGTTCTGTATATATAATGTACATGTTAATATAATTTGCCATTTTATATATATATATATATATATATATATATATATATATATATATATATATATTTGTGCTCAAAAGTTTGCAGACCCTTGGAGAATTGGTAATATATGTACCATTTTTAAAGAAAACATGAGTGAGCATGCAAAACACATTTCTTTTATTTCTTATGAGATTCATATTCAACTGTAGGTTATAACAGAATGGCACAATCATAAAACAAAACATGGCAACAAAGAAAAAAATTAAATGACCCCTGTTCAAAAGTCTGCATACCCTTAGTTCTTAATACTGTGTATTGCCCCCTTTAGCATCAATGACAGTATGCAGTCTTTTGTAATAGTTGTCTATGAGGCCCCACATTTTTGCAGGTGGTATAGCTGCCCATTCATCTTGGCAAAATGCCTCCAGGTCATGCAAAGTCTTTGGTCGTCTTGCTTGAACCGCATGTTTGAGATCTCCCCAGAATGGCTCGATGATATTAAGGTCAGGAGACTGTGATGGCCACTCCAGAACCTTCACCTTTTTCTGCTGTAACCACTGGAGGGTCAACTTGGCCTTGTGCTTAGGGTCATTGTCGTGCTGGAAAGTCCAAGAGCATCCCATGCGCAGCTTTCGTGCAGAAGAATGCAAATTGTCTGCCAGTATTTTCTGATAACATGCTGCATTCATCTTGCCATCAATTTTCACAAGATTCCCCATGCCTTTAGAGCTCACACACCCCCAAAACATCAGTGAGCCACCACCATGCTTCACAGTGGGGATGGTATTCTTTTCACTATAGGCCTTGTTGACCTCTCTCCAAACATAACGCTTATGGTTGTGACCATAAAGCTCTATTTTGGTCTTGTCACTCCAAATTACAGTGTGCCGGAAGCTGTGAGGCGTGTCAAGGTGTTGTCGGGCATATTGTAACCGGGCTTTTTTGTGGCATTGGCGCAGTAAATGGTTCTTTCTGTCAACTCAAACATGCAGCTCATTTTTGTTCAAGTATCATCATATTGTGCTCCTTGAAACAACCACACCGTCTTTTTCCAGAGCAGCCTGTATTTCTCCTGAGGTTACCTGTGGGTTTTTCTTTGTATCCCGAACAATTCTTCTGGCAGTTGTGGCTGAAATCTTTCTTGTTCTACCTGACCTTGGCTTGGTATCAAGATATCCCTGAATTTTCCACTTCTTAATAAGTGATTGAACAGTACTGACTGGCATTTTCAAGGCTTTGGATATCTTTTTATATCCTTTTCCATCTTTATAAAGTTCCATTACCTCTGCTCCCCATGGCTCAGTATCTAGCCTGCTCACTGAATACACGTGAGAGCTAACAGACTCATTGACTTTATACACAGACACTAATTGCAATTTAAAAAGCCACAGGTGTGGGAAATTAACCTTTATTTGCCATTTAAACCTGTGTGTGTCTCCTTGTGTGTCTGTAACAAGGCCAAACATTCAAGGGTATGTAAACTTTTGATCAGGGTCATTTGGGTGATTTCTGATATCATTATGATTTAAAAAGGAGCCAAACAACTATGTGATAATAAATGGCTTCATATGATCACTTTTCTTAAATAAAAGATGAATTTTTTTTATCAGAATTGCATGATCAGTCATATTTTCAAAATCAATGCCAAAATTTCACAATTCTGCCAGGGTATGCAAACTTTTGAGCACAACTGATATATGATACATATATATATATATATATATATATATATATATATATATATATATATATATATATATATATATATATATATATAGTTACTTCATTTCTATATTCATTGTCTAGTTATACCCAAAAATGAAAATTCTCTCATCATTTACTCACCCTCATGCCATTCCAGAAACAGCTTTCTCTCTTTTGCAGAAAGCAAATTAAGATTTTTAGAAGAATATTACAGCTCTGTAGGTCCATACAATGCAAGTGAATGTTGGTCAGAAACTTGAAGCTCCAAAAAGTACATAAAGGCAGCATAAAGGTAATCAATACAACTCCAGTGGTTAAATCTATGTCTGTAGAAGTGATATGATAGGTGTGGGTGAGAAATAGATCGATAATCCCTCTTTACTCTAAATCTCCACTTATACTTTCAGATCAGAAAGTGAAACTAAACAGGCATCACATGTGACTTTAAGATGTGAAAGTGGAGAATAGAGTAAAAAATTACTTAAGCATTTATCTGTTTTTCACCCACACCTATTATATTGCTTCTGAAGACATGGAATTAACTGGAGTTTTATGGACTAATTTTATGCTGCCTTTATGTCATTTTGACCCCAACCTATTTTATGGTAGGTAACCTGGAAAATGTACAGCTTTATTTTTCTCTACTGTTTTACAATTTCTTGCTGACTCTCTCTCTCATTATATTGATCAACTTATTACAAAGTATCCCGTACCTTTGAACATGAGTTTTTCTCTATTGCAGAGCTTTTATGATCTTTTGGTCCCCTTTCAGTGTTTCATCCCTCTGAAAAACTCTTTTTAACTAATTGTGAATGCTTTACTGTATATCAATATCTTTCCCTAAAATAAAGGAAGAGTATTTGTAAAAACAACATAATAATGTGTTTATAAACAAATTACTCTATTTTTCTTGCAACCATGAATGAAAAGGCATCACTTTTAGATGCAATAAACATAATTTTACAAATGGCCTGTACATTGTAAATATTGTGCAAGGGACTATTCTGAATATGTGTTTGGCATATAACATTCTATCAATAGTGCCACAAAAAAGGTATGCACATTTGAACTGATGCAAAGATGTCTGATGGGGGTTGGTGCTTGCCAGTAACTCAGTAGAATGGGGTCAGGGTGCTGGAATATTTGGGAGCAACATGTTGACTTCCTGTATGATAATGTTGATTGGAAAGGGAGAGGTTTTCAATTGTATTTATCAGTAAATAAATTCAGTGAATGTAAAATTAGCTAATTTGAAAGTGTAACTCGGTTTTTATAGCTTTATATTATAGCTTTTTATTATAGTTTATCCTAATATGAAGGAAGAAAACTGGTTCTGTGAAAACAACATAATAATGTTTTTATAAACACAGAAGGCCTACACCAATAAACACTCATTTTACAATCATGAATCAAAAGGCATTGCTTTCACAGATGCAATAAACACACATTTACAAACCATTTGTACATTAAGTGCACAGTAGTACAGAGGAGGACTGAACATTGGGTATCAATGAACATTAGCATTACAAGTTTATTGTTGAATGTTTCTTGTTGAGGATCTGTGGTGTTTTTTGCAAATAAATATGTAAAACCTGTTTGTTTTGACTGGGGTCAAATTGACCACAAATATAATAAATGTCATAATTTTCCAAAATATACAGTGAATTAATTTGCCCTTTCTTACAAAACTAAAAATATATAACTTAATGCCACAAACTGAGCCTTCACACAGTACCAAGTATTGTTTGTTAACACAACTGTGATTTTGCTGGTATATATTTTTTTTTTCCTATGCAAACCAGACATGTCATTATAATTATTAAATAAACATATAAATATTAAATGCCATGTTTTATCGTAATACTTTGTATATAAAAAGATTGGTCAGAAGGGACACAGTCAGTAGGTATGACATAAAAGCAAATAACATTTTGAATTTTGAGTAATTAATCTTATTTTAAAATGCTTGGGGTCATTTAAACGCAACAGGAGGGTTAAGCTGTTTACTTGTTGTTGGCTTTTTAAGTATTATCAGTATAAGATTATGCATGCAAATATGCTCACTTATTTGAATTACTTGTGTTACTTACATCAGTAATGGTCAGACTATCACTCTTGAGAGTTTGAACCCATTTTTAACCCATTTTTACACGCATTTGGTGCTTGGCGAGTTCTCAGTTTGCACCCTAAAAATGTGCATCATAGTAATAATGCCAACTAAGCCATACTCAACAGATGTAAGCTTATGGTTGAACCCTCTAATATAGATTGCAAGCAGAGCCAAAAGTATCTTGCTCTTTCGGGAAGCGTGCCCAACACAGGCCAGCCTCTTCTACCACAATTACTCATTTCCCTCACAACCCTCAGAGACAGCCGTAAGACAGCAGTCATCCATTCTACCTTTGGAAAACAAGTGCTGTGCATTCCTGCCCTGCGTAGAAGCTCTGCTTACCCACTCCACTTGGATGTAAGAGTTAAAATGTGCATGAAATGCAGTGATTACGACTGCAATAGCTGATGATATCTGATCGTGTTAAATGTGACACTATCAGACACAGCCTAACCAAAGAGGTTATCTGGCATTTAGGGAGATCTGTGATCCAACAAACTGACATCAAATGAAAAGAGCTCTAATCCTTGCAGAAGAATTAAACAGCTCTAAAAAGGGTAATGTGTCATCCCATGACTGCCAAATGTGAAAGAATGTTCTCAAAATAAACAAAACTTTTGTAAAGATGTCACAGAAACAGGGTATCCTAGGCACTCATTCATATGAAAGTGGGTCAGGGGCATTTTCTCAGAGGAGGCAAGAAAAGCAGTTCCTCCTCAGAAAAATTGGGATGAATTACCTGCATTTATGTATAAATTTGTCTTTAAATCTGGTTTGACGTTCATCTACGTTACAGTAATGAACAAACACAGTCTGTTTTAACTCATAACACACAAATTCTTGTATTGTTCTTGTATATATTTAATACATCATTCAAACATTCACAGTGTAGGCTGGATAAAGTATGTGAACCCCTAGGCTATTCACGTCAACCAAAGCTAATTAGAGTCAGGTGTTGGCAAACCTGGCATCCAGTTAATTCAACGAGATTGGATGTGTTGGTTAGAGCTACTTTGAATTATAAAAAGCACTCAAACATTTTGAGTATGCTGTTCACAAGAAGCATCTGCTGACATGCCTCGCAAAAAAAGAGATTTCAGAAGACTTACAATCAAGAATTGTTGATTGCATAAAGCTGGAAAGGGTTACAAAGTTATCTCGAAGATTTTAGATATTAATTTGTCCACATTTAGACAAATTGTCTATAAATGGAGACAATTAAGTACTGTGGCTACTTTGCCTAGAAGTGGCCATCCAGCCAAGATGACTTCAAGGGCTCACCCCAGAATGCTCAATGAGGTAAAAAATAACCCTAGAGTGACAGCTATAGACTTTAGAGAATAATTGGAACTGGTTAACATCTCTGTTCATGAGTCTACTATACGAAAAACATTAAACAGGCATGGTGTCCATGGCAGGACACCATGAAGGAAGCCGCTGCTTTCCAACAAAACATTGCTGCGCATCTGAAGTTTGCCAAAGACCACCTTGACACTCCACAATGCTACTGGGATTTATGACCAATTAATGCAGAAAACCAGCTAATTCCAAAGGTTCACATACTTTTTCTTGTCACTGTATACAACAAAATGTGAGATAAAATTGTGTAAACCACTATTTTTTTTTAAAGTAACACTTTATAACAGTGACACCAGCGGATAAAGTGGCAGAGGGACGCCTTGTCTCTTTTGTCACATAAGAGGAGACAGTGACTCCGAATCACTGTGATTGGCTGATTACCCTGTCAATTAAAAAATTCCCGGCTGTCATGTCAGCACAAATGGTCTGAAAATTGGCCTGTATTGGTCAAACCAGTGGTAATGGATAGTCTAATTATGAAGTTTACAATTCATCCACTTTATAAATTATAACTTCCGGTCACTTCAGAATCAAAATGTACTTGTGAAAATTGTAATGATCTGTGAATGAGTGAGCTGTTTTTAGCAAGCTCTCATCACAGATAAATTACATTATTAATAAAAATAGCTGCACAACAGTTAGTAGTAACAAATAAAAAAATATACAAAATATGCTTGTTACCATATTATTATAGTTATTATTTTTTAGTAAGCCATTTAAAACATGTTTAAAAATGTACTTGATGAGACTTTAATGTGAATTGTAATAAATAGTAAGCAATTTTTTCATAGAAAGGTATGCAGAAAATGTTCCTACTACCTGAAAGAAATTAATGAAATAAGTGTCGTGAGATATCTCAATGGTCTCTGTGATAGCACTAGACTCTGTAAACAGCAAAAATAAAATGTGTCTGCGGGCCGCAGTCTCTGACGCTTTCTGCCTGTCAATCATTTTGTGCGTTCTCATGGTATTGTAGTTGTAGTGAATTATTAAGGCTTAATGCCACTTTTATGCCATGTTGTCACAGTTGTCAGTTGAGGGCGATATTATACTGCTGTTGTTTTTGACAAACATTTCTCCTCGACGCAGTTCTCAGTAAAGCTAATTTGATATCTTTGGAGTGCGGGGTTTTGGAAAGAGGGGACGTGACTAATCCAACGGCTCATCTTGTGGAAATTTTAGAACAGCTAAAATCACTTACAGAACCTTTAATATCAGTACCAACATATTGTGATACCGGTTACTTGTTTACAATCTCAAGTGTAATGTAGGCTAAATGGTGTTCTATATGCCTTTAACTTGGAAACTCCACAAATATAAAATGCAATCTGAATTTACAATGGACTAAAAAACCCAAACCCAGAGTGGAGACTTTGCCTCTATATTTCAAAAGTTCACCATATGGCATTGATGTGGGTCTGTCACTCTTGTGCGGTGTAAGAATGAGGAATAGGCTTCTTTCTAAAGCCTTGATACCATCTTGAATATAAATTATACGAAAGCCTGAATATAAATTTTAAGTCATCCTCGCAGATTATTCCTTTGCCCTTTTTACTTGACTGCTAACCCTCTTCAACTACATGACAAGAGCAGGCAGAAAAAAACTTAAATGTTCCCTGTGAGATGAAGTCTCAGGGCACGCGTGCAATTAAAGCACCCAAGATATTAGTGCAAACACAATGAACGGCACATTAAAAAATCATGCAAACTAATTATGGATTTAATGTCAGCCAAAAGAGCATCTCGGGTCGCAGCAAGAAAAACAGCTCAATAATCCTCTCTTCACACTAAACCTTTCAACCTTCTCTTTCTCCTTGCCACACTCACCATGCAAATGCAAAAGCCCCACAGAGTTCTCAATCTCTAAAAAGTGCAACATTCCCCTGACTGATCCATTAACCTGTATATTCACCCCGGAGATGTGACCTTGACTCACGAGGCAAAGACTTGTGGCATAGAACTTAGTCCCTCACTGCCACAGCCATCTGTAACCTGAGGAGGAGGTCTCTATGTGACTTCATATACACGCACTTCATCTAAAACTTGGACCTGAGCTGAGCAAGAGGTCAAGGTTTGGCTGGTTGTCATGGCCCAGTTAGCCCCTGCTAGACTGATAGAATAGTAGATGCCGTAACTACACCATCTGGTTCCCAAAAGCATGTCATTCAGTAACAGCGTATTCTGACGAAATAAAATTGTTTGCAAGCAACATATATGTTCCAAATATATATATTATATTATAGTATATATTAGTATTAGTATATATATTATAGTAAATGTACTACCTGTGCCTGAGTTCTATAAAGAATGAAACTGACCTATATTTTTCCCTTTCTTCCTTTGATGTCATAGCTCAGGATAGTCGCAAGTGAAGGGTTTGGCACTGTGCATGATATTGTAGTGCCATCAACCAATCAGCAGTGTCATGATGTAATTTCCTGTGGCAGTGTTGTTTAACCACATGTCATTTATGATGCTTAGGTGATTCCCATGAGCAAAGATGGCAGATTTCAAATCACGTACTCCTGTGCAACCGAGCAACTGCCATTTAGGGATGAGAATAGTAAGGAATTTTTTATTTTCTCCCAAATTTGGAATGCCCAGTTCCCAATGTGCTCTAAGTCCTCGTGGTGGTGTAGTGACTCGCCTCAATCCGGGTGGCAGAGGACAAATCTCAGTTGCCTCCTCATCTGAGACCGTCAATCCGTGCATCTTATCACATGGCTTGTTGAGCGCGTGTGGAGGCCCACGCTATTCTCCATGGCATCCACGCACAACTCACCACGTGCCCCACCAAGAACCACACATTATAGCGACCACGAGGAGGTTACCCCATGTGACTCTACCCTCCCTAGCTTCCGAGCCAATTTGGTTGCTTAGGAGACCTGGCTGGAGTCACTGACTACCACCCCTGGAGTCATTCGAACTCGCGACTCCAGGGGTGGTAGTCAGCGTCTTTACTCGCTGAGCTACCCAGGCCCCCGGGAATAGTAAGGAATTTAACAATTCGGATTTTGATTTCAATTCCTCTTTACCATCCTGGTTCATTAATGGTTACATTAATGATTATTTGAGTAAGAAATATTTGGAAATAAGAAATGCAATGATGAGATCATTTCATATTTTATCAGAACATATTATTGCAAAGGGTTTACATAGGCATTTTAATTAAGAAATGTAATTCAGTTATTCATTTTTATAAAATACCACAAACTAAACTAATAATGTGTATCTTTAACTACATATTGTTATATCAACAACCATCCAGTTATTACTGATTTAAAGGTGCACTCATTTTTCCTCATAAAAAATGTTTTACTCCTAAAGAAATTAACTGTTATTTTAAAACATATGTATAAAATCATGAGCACTCACATGAGATGAAGACTACAGTCACATCAGTAACTTTATAAAAGCTGTTTTATTCTACATGGAGAGGGTCCCCTCATGGGGATCGCCATGTTAGGATCACATGACCAGACAAATACTACCTAATAGGGATGTGCTCGAAGCCGAAAACCTTATTCGGAAAGGCACAAATAATGACTTCAAAACGAATAACGGATTCATCAGAATAAAAGAAACAGTATTCGTTTGACTAAAAATCCAAGAAGCACAAGGATAAGTCAACATTTTAAATAAACATATCCAAAATTATAAAGAAATGACAAGTCTGTGAAGTCAATTAGTAGCCTACCAAAATATAAAGCTTAGGAATGAAAATGCACAGATTTCAGATCGGATGGGTGCGGTCTCCATTAATTGTGTGCAACTGGAGCTTGTCAAGTGTAACATTAACTAAGACACTACATCATATAGGCTACATATTCCACTCCTTAAAATGTATATATTAATGTAATGTATCGCACGATTCACAGGTAATAATTTTCATGTATTCATTTATAAACCAACCTGAGCGCGATGTTACATTTCTGACCTGAAGTGATGATTTCACAGCGGAGCTCGTCTATTCACCTCTAAAAGTTGACCACATTTATTTTCACATCAAGACTTTATCCGAAAAAGTTTAAATGCTCCATAAAGGTTTAAACGCTCCATAAAAGTTTAAATGCTCCATAAAGTGTACATCTATTCAGAATATTCCTCACAACTGCTTGACACCTCGTGCCTCAGTTAACAACATATTCTACAGTTCATGAGCCTACATATTCAGCTTCATCTGGTAAGAAAAAAATATAAAATATAATATAATGAAAAAAATAATAGCACAATAATAATAATAATAATACTCATAGTAATAATAATTAGTATGATATATATAAGGCTATTATTATGAATAGGCATATACAAGGCATATTTTATTTATAGAAACTATACATGTAATAGAGTTACATTTTAAAAATGGGTGTTTCATTTAGTTTTGTCGCACTTCCGGTTTAAACCCCGCACACATTCAGTTCTATCCGAATACAGAGACAGATACATATAATTTTGCGATAGTAACAGATACAGATACAAATAAAGATAATGGCTGCACTGCACACCCCTACAACCTAATAAAATCTCAGTAACCATTCTGTTATTGGACACTTTCACTCATGGATTTATTGAATCATGGCTTGCAGTGAATATATATATATATATATATATATATATATATATATATATATATATATATATATATATATATATATATATATATGTTTTTTTGTTTTTTTACTATGTCATCAGTAACTGAATACTATTGATTTTGAATGATGCTGCATCCATGCCCCTAGGTGTCTGTGTGTCTTGGTTCATTTTGAGTTAAACATGACAAATCAATGGATGTTTCTCAGTGCTAAGAAGGAAGAGAACAGGCTTGCATTCTTATGAAGACCAGTCTTGCCAAGCTACTTTAGAAGATAGAACTCGGAAGGACAGGAGGACATAGAATGCATCTATTGTGAGTTTTGACATGTGCTATGATTTTCCTTTTGCACAATTGCTGTCCCAGCACATTAGTGAGAGAGTCTGTTAACACTCGTTTCCTCCGCCAAGAATTCCATAAATGATGCCCAACAAAACAACAAATTTTGACGGAGTATGATGATGACTCACATGAGCCGTCAGACTTTCACGAGCTTACAGTGGGAAACTCTTGAGGGAAAACCAGATGAATGTCCTTCGTCTGCCACTGTAGTGCCACTCTGACTTCTAGGACTTCAAATGGGTTCTTGCCAACAAGTCACTATCTGATGCATCCTCGATATTTGGCCTGATCAAGAACACCAGATGGTGTAATTTTATGCATTCTCTGTACTTGCGTTTTTGAGTATTGGACTTACATTCGGCAGTGGATGATGACGTCGAATGAGTCCACGAGAACGTAAGAACACAAAAGAACATACATTGAGAAACAGCAAATGACTTGCGTTTCAGTATGTTTTTGATTCACTAAAAAGAACCGGCTGATAAGAGTAATTAATTTGGGAGGTAGCACTGTATGTTTCACGCTATAGATTCTAAAGAACTGGCCGTAACACTTTACAATAAGGTTCCATTTGTTAACATTAGTTAACAACATTAGTTAACATGAACTAACAATGAACAATACTTTTACAGCATTTATTAATCTTGGTTAATTCTAATTTCAACATATACTGTAGTAATAAATTTGTAACATCATGTAAGATTTTTTTGGTTAAAAATTAACAAATTGCCATTATTGATTGAGTACATAAACAATCAGTTTTCAAAACAATGTCCTTATCTTACCCCAATTCACTACGGTAAGCCTATATAAAATAATTTGTATTTT